>NW_015164684.1:390008-397624 GCF_001447785.1 Gekko japonicus
AAACCTGATGTTAGCAACCATGGCAACCAACAATTGGCCACACACCCCTGCTGCTCGCGATTGGCTGATGGACACAGCTAATCGTGACTAGTAATTGGGGTATAATTGATTGATCCCTATGGGAGTGAGTTGCTTGCTCTTAGCTCTCCCTTCCTCCTCTTGTCATTGTCTGTTTTATGACACCTGAAATGCTGTCTCTTGGGAAAGAAAGACCTGCTTTGTGACTTGGACCACATGGTTGTGCAAAGATGGGATTTCCCTTCAAAATCCCTTGGACTATTTTGGACTGTTGGATGTTCCTGAACTTGGTAACTATGTATCTTTAATGTGTAGTTAAGGCAAATAGCCCTAGGTGTTTTATTGTTTTCAGTATCCTCTAATAGTCTGTTGCTATGCTCTGTACTGAATAAAGATCCTTCTTATTCCTAATTGCTTCTGATGTTGTACTTGAGCTCCAAGGCTAAAATCTTGTGTCTAACGCTGACCACATAAAGAGCTACCCTGTGATATTATTGTGTTAATAAGTCCCAGAGGCCAACTGAGAGTTTGGAATCTCGGCTCTCAAAGTGAGGTGGGGACCCTTGAAGAGATTCTGGTGGATAATTGTTCTGAAAACCAGAGAGGGTATAGACAATCTCGTGGTTTGTTGTTTAATGTGCTGAAAAGTACAGGATTCCCCTCATCCCTGGACTGGCCTGAGTGGGTTAATCCTGTACACACCACATTTCAGATGATTCAACATTCTTCCTGGCAGCACGACACACAGTGTTAGTCCACACAAAAGTGAATGTTGGAATGACCCCTTGACTGAAATGACCCCTTTAAGTTAATTACGGGAATGACCCATTTAAGGTGACACCAGAGTCCTGTTGGTCTGACCCTTTTGTAAAATCATTCCAGTCTAAGTCATTCATTACTCCTTAGACTGGAGTAATTCTGCATCACCCTGACGTGGATGGCCCAGGCTAACCTGATCTTGTCAGACCTCAGAAGCTAAGTTCGGTTGTCTCTAGTTAGTATTTGCATGGGAGACCACCAAGGGAGTCCAGGGTTGTTATGCAGAGGAAGGCAATGGCAAACCACTTCTGAACAGTCTCTTGCCTTGAAAACTCTACAGGTCACCATAAGCTGGCTGCGACTCGACAGCAAAATAAAAAAATAAAAAATTCTGCATCATCTTGCACTGCAAAATGCTTACAGAAGTAGACACCCATGCTTGGCAGCTGGGTTATAAAGTTTTCGTTATTTACAGGGCATATCCTGATGGTTTTGTTCATCTGGGAGTGTGTGATCCCTGCCAAGTGAGAGAGGCTGGCTCAGCCCCACATTACTGCCCATGGATAGATATTATTCTTTTGTTCTACAGCTGCTGCCTCTGGTCAAACAGGTTTCTGATGCAAACCCACCCCACCCCCTGCAGCTGACTAGAGGGGGAAAAGTAGAACACTTTATCTGTTTTAAATTGCCCTTAAATTCTATCTTCAGGTTTATTATTTTGCTTTGAAAACTATGCAATAGCATCAATTTCTGAGGCATCTACATTTTTTAAAGTATTTCTTTTTCCATTTTATTTCCTAATTCTTGGGGTGGGGTGGGATTTCCTTTGTTATAACCAGTATCATTTACGTACCTTCCTGTTTTAGCTGTATGGTTGTGTTTGTGAATGTTTGCCTTTGCAAGCCGCTTTCTGCAACATTTTCCTGCTGTGGGGTGTCATGCGGTTCCAGTTGTAAAGCGTGATCCATAAAGAACCGCTGATCCTGTCTCACAACAGGGGATTGAACAAGATGGCTGTCTAGTCCTCTTCCCTCTGATTGATTTCTTTTAGTGAAGACTGGTGTATAATTGACAATGAAGAAGCCAAAAGGGAGGGCGACGTTTTCATTGGCCGGCCTGGATCAGGATGCCTCAAACCAGACCCACCAGAACATGGATTCATCAGGGTGAGGATTTTTGTGTATGCTGGATCTTGTTAACATGGGGTGGGGGGGAGGAAGCTTGTCTAAAACTTGGATGCTGGCAGAGGTCATTTCGGGGGGAACGCGGGGGAACGCAGTTCCCCCGGATGAGGTGCGGGGGGGCGAGGCACATGACAAAGCCCCGCCCCCTGCTTTCGGCCGCCCCGCTTCCAGCCCTCATTCAGCCAGGAGGAGGCAGGAGAAGAGGGAGGGTAAGTTGCTTCCTCCCCGCCTCTCCCCACCCCTGCCTGCCTGGGGCCAGGGAGGGCCTTGGTGGGGCTTCCTCGCACTCCCGCTGGCCTTGCAGGTCCACCGCCGGGCCCCTGATGTCAGGGGGTGTGGCATATGCTAATGAGTTATGCTAATGAGTTCCCCTAGCTCTTTTTCTACGAAATGACCCCTGGATGCTGGACACAACATCACTTTGCCAAATTGGTGGCCCTGGTTTTGTTAGTTCCTGGCTGCTGCTGCTCCAGACTGGTGATTCTCAGTAGCTTTCAAAACTGTAAGACATTCATAGAAACATAGAGCCGGAAGGGACCTCAAGCGGCATCTAGTCCAACCCCCTGCACAATGCAGGAAATTCATGACACCCTGCCCCTCCCCCACTCCATCAGTGACCCCGGCTCTATCCCCAGAGGAAGGCAAAAAACCTCCTCCTGGGCCAATCTGTTCTGGAGGAAAATTCCTTCCTCACCCCAAAGTGGTGATCACCATTACCCTGAGCATGTAAGAAGGGGCCACAAGAGCTGACCATTGACACATCCCTTCCTGCCCTTCCTCTCACAACCAGCCTAAATTCATAGAATCGCATTGCTGTCAGATGGCCACCTAGCCTCTGCTTCAAAACCTCCAAAGGAGGAGAGCCCACCAACTCCCAAGGAAGGCTGTTCCCCTGAGGAACCACTCTGTCAGGAAGTTCTTCCTAATGTTTAGCCAAAAACTCTTCTGAATTAATTTCAAGCTGTTGGTTCTGGTCTGACCTTCTGGGACAACAGAAAAGCTCATCTCTATAGCTGTTAGCTGTCATAGTGAAATGGAAAAATCCATATTCAGGTGTGTGTGTGTGTCAACAACACTTTTCTGTGTTTTTTGCATAGGATAAACGGGTCAGTCTTTACACCAAAAGAATAAATGGACACATTACAAATATTCAGAAATCGGGGAGGGGGGTTTCAGTCTCCAGGTGTTGTTCCTGGTCTCAAAAAATCAACATTCTCCAGAAAAAAAGAACATTAAAGGGAGACTCCAGCATAAAGCTGCTGACTTAGACCTTATCAAGAAGTTTGATATCATCTGGCAAAGGCTTAACAAGGCCTTGGGATAAGAAAGAAACTGAAAAAGAGAGCACCAATGCCTAAAAACAAAAACAGGAATGAAATCTCAGAAGGTGCCCAGAAACCCAGGATGCATGAAAATATTAATTTCGGGATACCATTTGAGGTTTCTGTCCCCTCTCACTTCTTTGTCATATTTGTTGATGCCTCTCTTTTGATTTGTTTACTTTTTTGTATGAAGTACAGGCATCTATAACATCATGACGCAACATTTTATGAAATACAAAAAGCTTGCCTATTCTGAAATAAGGCTATGTATTTAAAGCTTTTAAACCATGTTCTGATCGCTAACGCTTTCTCACAGTGAATGAACTGTTCCCGAATATTTCATTTCAGAACGAAAAGAAACATTACACTGTTGGAGAAGATGCTGAAGTTGTGTGTTTCAGCGTGTATAACCTAGTGGGGTTTCCATTCCTTCGCTGCCTGCCAGACCAAACATGGGCTCAGCAGCTTGTTGAATGCCAGTGTAAGAACCAGAAAAACAGTTGCAATTAAGCTGCGAATGCCAGTGGAAAGTGAATGATAACAGCAGCTGCATATATATTTGTTGATACGGCTTTGTAAGGATTTCAAGTTATAAGAGTATGTTTCTTTAAATGGTTGGTAAGTTTCAGAAGAACAAGGAGGGTCAAAGAAGGAGATGAGTGAGTGAGGTGATTGGTTGGTGACTGAGAGTGTGTGGGCGGGGCTAAGAAGTGTGTGTGTGTAGAGAGAGAAGGCTGAGTGTTCAGTCAGCAGTTGTCAATTGTGGTCAATCTACAGTCTTCCAATTAGAATCATATATAAGGGCTGTGAAAGGCATTAAGATTCTAAAGGAGAAAGAAAAATACTTCAAGGGGCATATTAGGCAAAATCTAATGTTGTCAGAGTATTACAAGAGTGTGAGGGGGAAAAGCTGACAGAGATCTGAGTTAAAAAAGAAAGATTTTACTGAGCAACATATAATAAAGATTGGAGAAGGTATATTCACCGAAGAGACAAACAACAAACCAATACACTTCTTGTGCCAATAAAGTTTTTCCTTGTTTATTGTTAACCCAGAGTCATATGCTGTTTAAAAATGTAAAAGTCTCATCCTCAGAACCACATAGTCCAATGAAGGAGCCGTAGAGTTTGGGCACAATACTGTGGGAAAAGTTAAGAATTAGATTCCTAGTGGCAGCGTTAGATACTTTAGGTGAGAGAAAGAAACAACAAGAAATTTAAAACTACATCACACATAACCACACAAAATCAGAGAGGTAGCATGATAGGCTTGAAATGAAGAAACCTGAAATGTAAAGCCACCATAGTCATACTATGACTATGAATGACCACCTCCTCCCGTATTGTTCAGCCTGCCAGTTAAGATCTGCCTCACAGGCCCTGCTCTGTGTGCCCAGCCTACAGAGGTGAGGCAGGTGGCGACTGGAGACAGGAGTTTTTCAGTGGCAGCATCTTGCTTGTGGAATGCCTTTCCCCTTGAGGCTCACCTGATGCCTACATTGCTTAACCAGGCAAAACATTTTTGTTTAGCCAAGCTTTTAATTGAGGGGTTGATCCTTTAATACTATTTTGGTCTGTGTTTTATATACAGACTTTACGATGTCTGTGGTCTATTTTTATGGTCTATGTTTTATGCTGTAGTGGGCTTTTAATGTGGATTTTACCTGATTTGTTGGTTTTATTATGTTTTGTTTTGTAAGCCACCTATTATGTTTTGTTTTGTAAGCCCCCCAAAAAGAAATGAATATTACTAATCCCAATGGATTAGGATGCCAATTTTTAAGAAAATGTTGTTTAAAATATATATAACATTTTGAAGTTTTCATCACAGACAGAAGACATGTTTTTGCACCCCTTATCCTGTCCTTTTAAGATTCTTCAGTGTAAGGATGTGCCATTGGCAACCAAGACCATGATAATTCGTATGATAGTATTCAGCATTACTACATATGGGTGTGAAAGGTAGGCAATGAAGAAAGATGACAGGAAGAAAGTGGATTCACTTGAAATAGGGTCCTAAGTGGCCATGCACAATACATTGTGGGAAAGGACTATCCTGGACCCCTTACCTGTGAGAGAGATAAGAACCGCAGTATGCTGAAATCTCTTTTCATCCAGTGTCTTATGAAATCTAGAGTTTTATTTATTGAGTAAAGCCAGTGCAAGAGTGGTGTATTGGTTAGAGTTTTGGACCAGGATCTGGGAAACCGTGGTTCAAATCCCCACTGTGCCGTGGAAGCCTTTTGGGTGACCTTGAGCCAGTCCCTCTCTCATCTTGACCTATGCCCTGACCTGGATAGCCAAGGCTAGCCTGATCCTGTCAGATCTCAGAAGACACAAACAGAATAAAAAAACAATTGTGAACATCAGACCCCAAAGTATCAACAGTCAGACAACTTATAAATGTGCAGTGAATAATGTCTATTTAATGTGCATACATATGTACAAAACATAGTTTCAATAAATCATAAAGAAAATACTGTTCTTCTTCTACACAATGAATAATGTCTGTTTGAAATGTATATAATTAACAAATGTACAAAATACAGTTTCTATAAATCATAAGAAAAATCCTATTCAACGTCGTTTCTGGATTATTTTCAATGTTTCAAATGGAATTCTTCCTCAGGAAATATCTATTATTTTTTTAAAAAAAAATGTTATTGAAGTTTAAAAACAGAAGGCTATCAGCCATCAAAGATTTACCAAAGTTCCAATCATTATCTTACCCTATACAGAGCAGTAACCTTCAGGCACTTAAGATTATGTCTGTTTTCAGCAAGACCAATCTGTGTTTAAAAATAAAAAATGTAAATACCAACTCTGAACAATAACACAGATACAGGTTTTAAACAAGTATCACACAACCAATCAGCCAGGCACAGATTGCAAAACCTTCCTGAAGAGAATATCTGTCTGGATCCACAAAGTACCTCTAGTCTATGGCTTATCGTACTCATAATTAAAGTAGCCGCATTAATTATTTACAGCTGTTAAGCAAACATTGACTTAAAGGGACAGAATACACAATTATTTATAAAAAGCATGTGAGGTCCATAGATTGATTCAAGCCTTTTGGGTATAGAGAGTCCAGTTTATGTATCCAAAACATTTTGTGCTGAAGTAAGCGATGTTGAAGATCAATTCTCTCCCCTTTTCTTTGTTGGATGACTTCCAGAAGAGTATACCTAAAGCTGTCATACCTATGATTGGCTTGTCTAAAATGTTGAATCAGAGGAATTTCCAAATTCTGATATTTAAGTCTTGATTTATGTTCTGCAATTCTTGTTCTCACTACCCTAGATGTAGAACCCACATAAACATTTTCACATTCACAAATTAAAAAATATATTACATTTTTAGTGGCACAGGTACTAAAATTTGTTAAATTCACTTTGTGATCTGCCACTATAAATTCATCTGTTTCCCACACTGTTTGCAGCTATTGCAATAATGGCGCTTGTGGTGTCCTTTAACATTTAGACTATCGTATTCTCTTCTGAATGCAAAGTAATAGAGGAAAACAATAAAATGGGAAGGACTAGAGATCTCTTCAAGAAAATTGGAGAAATCAAGGGATCGTTCTATGCAAAGCTGGCCATGATAAAGGACAAAAAAGGTAGGGACCTAACAGAAGCAGAAGATATTAGGAAAATATGGCAAGAATACACTATACAAGAAGGACCTCAATGTCCTTGACAACCACGACAGTGTAATCACTGACCTCGAGCCAGACATCCTGGAATCTGAAGTCAAATGGGCCTTAGAAAGCATTATTAGCAACAAAGCTAGTGGAGGTGATTGTATCCCAGCTGAGCTATTCAAAGTCTTAAAAGATGATGCTGTTAAAGTGCTGCACTCAATTTGACAGCAAATTTGGAAAACACAACAGTGGCCACAGGATTTGTGCCTGATTAAGAAAAGGCTAAGGGGACTGGCTTGCTTCTTGCGTAAAAGCCGAGTTGTAAATAAGATCCTACAAGCTCAAGGTCCTACAAGCTAGGCTTCAACAGTACGTGGATAGAGAACTGTCAGAAGTACAAGCTGGGTTTCGAAGAGGTAGTGGAACTAGAGATCAAATTGCCAACATTCACTGGATTATGGAGAAAGCAAGAGAGTACCAGAAAAACATCTACTTCTGCTTCATTGACTATGCTAAAGCCTTTGACTGTGTGGATCACAACAAACTATGGCAGGTCCTTAAAGAGATGGGAGTACCAGACCACCTCACATGTCTCTTGAGAAACCTGTATAAGGGCCAAGAAGCGACAGTTAGAACCGGATACGGAACAACTGATTGGTTCAGCATAGGAAAAGGAGTACAACAAGGATG
>NW_015164684.1:398413-414514 GCF_001447785.1 Gekko japonicus
TGTGTGTGTGTGTGGGGGGGGGTTTGTAAAGACAGACAGGCAGATAAACGTTGGCTGATGGTTGCCAACTCCAGGTTGGAACTCCAGGACATAGGGTTGCCAACTCCAGGTTGGAAACTTCCAGGATATTTTAGGGATGAAGCCTGCTGAGGGTGGGGTCTGAGGAGGAGGAGGAAGAGGGGGACCTCAGACAGATACAATGCCATACTGCCCACACTCCAGACAAGCTGTTGCCAGTCTCCAGGTGACAGCTGGAGAGCTCTTAAAGCTTTGGTGCTAATTCAAAGTGTTGCAATTTATCAACAGAGTAGTGTTTTGGAAAATCTTTAGGAATTGTTTGGTGCATTTACGATGGGGCTCCTGGGGAACTATTGTTGCCAATCTTGGCCCAGCAGCCATCAAACCATTCTCTTCAACCCCCTGCTGTGCAGCTGACTTTCCCCTAGGGTTGCCAATCTCCAGGTGGGAGCTGGAGATCTCCCACTGTTACAATTGATCTGCAGATGACAGAGATCAGCTCCCCTGGAGAAAATGGCTGCTTTGGAGGGTGGACCCTATTACATTATACCTGCTGAGTCCTTCCGCTCCGCCCAATGCTGCCCTCTACAGAATCCACCCCCCAAAACTCCAGGTATTTCCCTCCTTAGAGCTGGCAACCCTACATTCCCCTCAGTGCCTGTTGGTAGGCAACTAAGCTTGGTCCTGTCACCTACTTTGGCCTTTGGGAGAAAACACATTGGGGCCAGTCCTGATAGGGTTGCCAACTCCAGATGGGAAATTCCTGGAGATTTGAGGGATGGAGCCTGAAGAGGGTGAGGTTTGAGGAGGGGTGGGACCTCAGACAGGTACACTGCCATAGACTCCACCCTCCAAACCAGTCAGTCCCTCATAGGGAACCATTGTTGCCAATCTCCAGGTGAGGGCTGGAGAGCACTCAGAATTACAACTGCTCTGCAGAAGGGAGGGCAGAAGTCAGCTGAAGTCAAAGGGGCAGATAATGGTAGGTTGATGGTTAGCTGGGAAGGAGATGGGGTTGCCAACTCCACCCTCCAAACCAGCCATTTTGTCCTGGGTAACAATTGCTGCCAATCTCCAGGTGAGGGCTACAGATCACTCACAATTACAACTGCTCTTCAGGTAGCAGAGATCAGTTCCTCTGGAGAAAACAGTGGACTCTGTCATTATACCCTGCTGAGGTCACCACAGCAAATTGACACTGCTTGCCCAAAGCCAGAGCACTCCCCCAGAGCCTCTTTCTAGATCTCGTTGTATTGTTTTCACAACGGGCTTTACTGCTAGTCTCTTAATATATACCAATGTTTGAGGACTATATTCGTAATCTGCATTGCTAAAGGGGTATAGTCCAATGCCCCCCAAATACCTCCTTTTCTTTTATTCTTCCTATTTTTTATCCAATAGAGTTTCCCTACTAACACTTTTCGCTCTTGAAGACACACTACGAATAATTGACTCTGGGAATCCCCTATTTCTAAGTTGCCAACTCAGTTTCTAACACTCCTTAATATAATCAGTCCCTAGCTGAATTTCTTTTAATTCTTAAAAATTGTCCAAAAGGGAAGTTATATTTAATACTAACCTGATACCCGTGCTTCGCTACGGTATTTAAGTTCCATAAATACTGATGATGTGAAATTTTAAATGTAACATTTGTTGTAGGAATTCTAAAGGAGAAGATTGTAGTGTAAAAAATGAAGTGAGACATACAAACTCTTTTTTTTCTCTACGGAAGGATCTCACTGTAGACTGCTGGGGCAGGCTCCCTCATGCCTTTAAGCACCCTGCAACCGCTGCTGCACCTGACAGACAACCGCCTGTTAGGTGTAGGAGGTGGGGGGAGTGTGTTGGAAGCCATCAGAGAGGCTGGGCCAGCAGCATCACTAAGGTGATCAAGCTGTGGCAGCGTCCCTGATGGATTAAAGTACCCAGGTCCTGCTCCTACACCTGACAGACACCCGCCTGTCTGGTGTTGGGGGGATTATGTCTAAAGGCATCAGGGAGGTTGGGCCAGCAGCAGGGCTAAGGCAATTCTGCTGAGCAAACCTCCCCGGCAGCTGTAAGCATCCCACCTCCTCTCCTACACCTGACAGGCAGCTGCTTGAAGCCATAGGGAGGCTGGGCCAGCAGCTTTGTTTCACCTCACAGGCAGGGCCAGCTTGCTGATTAGGCGAGCTAGACTCTCTCCTAGATTGCGGGGGCATCATAAGGGCACTGGACTGAGCCACCCTCCCCCCACCAAAAGCTCAAGCCACGCGCCCTGGCCACTGCCGCCTCTTCGCCCACCCACCGCATGACAATGGGTCAGCGAGGAAGAAGCTCTTGTGCTTCTGCTGCCCCCCCGTGCCCCGGGTTGGAGAAGGCTAGACTAGCTTGGCTAGTGCTCCAGGCCGGATCCTGCCCAAGAAAAAGAATGCCCTAAATCCAAGCTGGCCTGGGTGCCCAGCGCAAAGCTCAAGAGTCCCTTGAAGATGCTCCTTTCCCTTTCGCACCTCACCAGCATCCTCAAAAGGCGCACCAAATGGTCCCCTTTCTTCCCAGATTTTGGTCCCAGACTGGAGTTCTGCTAGCCAGTCATTTGCCCAAATGGGAATGGGACAATGACGCTAACACACATTCTCAGGAACGGACACACACTTCCCTGTCTCTCTATTTTGCGCGGTATGGAGCCTAGTGCCCAGCAGTGTGATTCGGCCATCACTCCTGGTTACTCCACTTCTGCCTCGCCGCACACCTTCCCCTTCTTTCCCCCCTCGGTCTTCCTGGAGCCGGCCTTTCTCCGCACTGCCCTCGCTCCCTCCCTCCCTTCCGCACCCAGCTTCCAGCGCTCTCTCAAATGGCTGTAGTGCCCGGTCACTCGGCATCCATTCAGTGCTCCTTGGGGAACCCTGGGTGGAGGCGCAGAAGAAAAAGGGCAGCTGGAGCTTTTGGTTGGGGGAAGAATCCCCATCTTTCGTTCCCCCCCCAGCTCTTTTTGACAGCTCCTCCAGGTTGCCTGCGAGGTCAGGCCGCCTCCAGCCTCCGGTTGTTGTGTCTCGTTTGGGCATTTGTTTAGAAAACTCGCAATGAACTCCCCAGGTGACTGGGCGAGCCATGTCTCTCTTGGGTGGGGGGGCGCCACAAGCTAGCCCCACCTAGGGCATGAAAAAACCTCGGGCCGGCCATGCTCACAGGCAGTTGGCCACTCCTGATTTCCTCAACTGTCATTAGCTCTCTGTAGTCCCCTGTAACTGTTTTTTTTAACCTCAGAACACTGAACTCTGCAGCTGACCAATCAGAGAGTGTGGGGGGAGAGTGTGCAAGCAGGCAGCAGCCTGGCAGCCACATAGGAATCAATGGGGGGAGCACATTTTACCCCTTTTGACTCACTTAGGGGTCGAATTTCTAAAAATCCCTTCTTAGTGAGCATCTACGTCATGGTAGGAGTGCTCTCCCCAAATTTCGTGTTTCTAGGTCCAGCGGTTTGGCCTGGGCGTTGATTTTATGGTGAGGGGACTTTCTTTTATATATATAGATATATATATAGATGAGGGACGTGGGAAGAGTCAAAGTGTAAATAACTGTTCTTATCTGTGGCTTCACTATAGCCTCTAGCTGCTAACGTTTCCTCCATTGTTCTAAAGACAGTAGCGTCTAGAAAGTTAATCTTGTGTTCATGGCAATTACCAATAAACTTTACAGATGTGTGGAGAGTATTAATCCATGTAATGAATTGCTCTATTTTATTTTTGTTAGTAAAACTGAAATCATCATCTATAAATTGAAAATTAAGCGCTATGCTATCTTTAAAAGGGTTCACATTAGGGTCAGATGAACATATCTTCAAAAGAGCTCATAAAGAGACTTGCTACAGATGAGGTGGCTGCACTGCCCATTGCCAGTCCTCTGGTCTGTAGATAAAACTGCTCTTCACATTTAAAATATTTTTTTCCAAAAATTATATCTGTAATGTCCATCAAAAAAATGAGACTCTGTATATCCCGTTCCAAAAGGGTTTCAATTATGGTCCTAGCTTCTTCTAACAGGACATTAGTATATAAAGAAGAGACATCGAGGGTTAATAGAACTGTCTCCTTAGTGACTGTCTGTCCCTCTATTTTTGATATAAAATCTTTAGTATCTTTTAAACAAGATCGGCTTTTTGAAACAAAAGGTTGTAAGAATTAATCCAGGTATTTTGACAACAGTTCTAATATGGAACCACAACCAGAGATTATTGGTCTTTCTTTAGGAAGTCTGTCCGGTTTATGAATTTTTGGGAGAACATAAAAAAGTGGCATACATGGTTTGTCATTAATCAAAAAATTATGTAATGAAGCATCTATATATCCAAAAGAGAAAGCTTCTTTGACTGTAACCCTGATAAATTGTAAAATAGGTTCAGGTGGATCATCTGTAAGTTTACTATAATAGCGTTGATCTTCTAATTGCCTATATACACTTCCTTTTTGTAGTCTCCATATTCCATTATAACTATGATCCCACCTTTATCGGCTTATTTAATCACTATATTTCGGTCACTAGCCAAGTTTTTTTACAATCTGTAGATCACTATATGTAAGGTTATAATTACAAAAAAATCCTAGCTCTTTCTAGTTGTGTAATATCTTTATTAATTTTTCAAAAGTCACAATGGCAGGGTTCACAATTGTCAGATGGACGGTACAAAAGTGGATATTTTCCTAAAGACATTTCTCTCTGTTTGTTTATCATTGGTTCCAAAAAAACCTTTTTTTAATTTTAACATATGAATCAATTTTAAAATATCAGTCCCTTGTCTGAAATGGTCGATACTGTGGGGTGGGTACAAAACCCAATCCCAAATTCTGTAGGCATCTCGCTTCCTCACTGATAATTCTAGATGACAAATTCACCAATAATTCTTCTTCCTGACTTTCTTTAGGTCCCAGTATTTTTAAAAAATCTCCCTATTTTGTCTTCTATTAGTTCATTCTCTAAGGTTATATGAGGTTCCCTCTTCCATGGTATCTGCATCTGAGTATGCTACTTTCTTGTTTCTTTTAAAGCCTTCCCTGTTGGACATCCAGACATCCACTTATATCATTTGAATAATCCTTAAATCCCTTTCAGCTATTTTGTCTTCTATTAGTTCATTCTCTAAGGTTATATGAGGTTCCCTCTTCCACGGTATCTGCATCTGAGTATGCTACTTTCTTGTTTCTTTTAAAGCCTTCCCTGTTGGACATCCACTTATATACTCTATCATTTGAATAATCCTTTAAATCCCTTTCAGACGTCTTTATTTTAATTTTCCCAGTCTTTTTTTTCAAACGGTAATAATTCTTCTAGTTTCTTGATTTTAGAATCAAAAAGTTCACTGGTAACTGTCCCTTTAATTTTAGTTTCAACTTCTATGATCTCTATTTGCATTCTAGTAGTTCCAATGTCAACTTGATCCATACTAAGCAGCATGAGATCATAAGAACATTTATTTAAAATTGCTGTCCATTTTCTTTTCTAAAGTTCTCATTCTCCACAAATAAAGCCAGCCCTTTTTGTATGCGTAAACCTCTGGGTATTTTATCAGCATAACAATATTCTGTCAGGGAAGCCGCATGTAACATTAGTTTAATTTTCGTAAAAACAACAGCTGTGACCAGTCTGTGCCCTCATTTGAGACATGGCTCTGTAACAATTTGGGATCCTTAGTAAGAATACGGTCCCATTCCTCCTCTAAAAAAGCAAACCGGTCTTTATATAGGGTCATGATAAACTAAATAATGATAAACACAGTCTGAAGTTACAAACAGAATTTAAAAAAAAACAACTGTGAACATCAGACGTCAAAGTATCAACAGTCAGAGGAAGACACTGGCAAGCCACCTCTGCTTCTCATTTGCCTTGAAAAATCCCTTGCTGGGGTCACCATGAGTTGGTTGCAAATTGATTGCACTTATATAAGCTGTTTGTGGACTGGAGGCCATTGCCTCATGAAATGAGTGGATCCCACTGTGCTACAGTTCTTTTGTTGGAAGGAATGGGGGAGTCTTGAGATCTGAACAGAGCGTCCTGGTAGATTGGAATGTTCTCCCACTGGTTTCTGAATAATGCAATTTTAAAATGTTTATTAAAATGGGCTTTTTAAATGCCTAGGGTGTAGGTTTTCACCCTGGCCTTCAGCTGTGCCACACCAATTAATGCTTGGAATGGTCTTTTTGTTGTTGTTGTTCAGTCGCACAGTCGAGTCCGACTCTTCGCGACCCCATGGACCAGATCACGCCAGGCCTTCCGGTCTTCCGCTGTCCTCTGAAGTTTGCTCAACTTCATGTTCGTTGCATCGATGACACTGTCTAACCATCTCATCCTTTGCCGTCCCCGTCTTCTTTGACCTTCAATCTTTCCCAGCATCAGGGTCTTCTCCAGTGAGTGCTCCCTTCTCATTTGGTGGCCAAAGTATTTGAGCTTCAGTTTCATTATCTGGCCTTCCAGGGAACAGTCAGGGTTGATTTCTTTTAGGATTGACTGATTTTATCTTCTTGCAGTCCAAGGGACTCTCAAGAGTCTTCTCTAGCACCACAGTTCAAAAGAATCTATTCTTCGGCGCTCGGCCTTCCTTATAGTCCACCATACATGACTACTGGGAATACCATTTCTTTGACCATGCGGACTTTTGTTGGCAGGGTGATGTCTCTACTTTTTATCATGCTGTTTAGGTTCATCATCGCTTTCCTCCCAAGGAGCAGGCGTCTTTTAATTTCCCACTCTATGAGTCTATAATTCTATAATTCACCCAGGCTGGCTGTGGGCACGCCAGCACCTCTGTCAGGCAGAAGCGCCTGAGATCCTCCCCCTCCACTTTTCCTTCACCCGAGTTGGAGACGAAGGCAAGGGAGAGGGGGGAAAGAACAGATCCCAGGTGCTTCTGCCTGTCAGAGGGGCTGGTGCACACTTCCGGTGATGTCAGGGGGTGTGGCATATGCTAATAAGTTATGCTAATGAGCTCCTGCAGCTCCTTTTCTACGAAATGACCCCTGGTTTTGCTTCTGGAGAGAAGAATTCCTGATTAAATAAAGAGGAGATCAGTTAATCACTTAGAGCTGAAAATGTGGGACAATCAAGCAAAATATGATCCACAGAGTCAATTTTACTGCTGCCACAATTACAGAGTCAATCTGAGTGTGAAATCCCATTAAATCTTCCTGACATCACACCTGAAGATAGGGCATCCAGGCACTTCTTCCTTTCATGCATTTACATGCCAGTGGTGGACCCTTAGAAATGGGTTTGTGTGGAGCTCTTCTCCCTTCTACAATTGCTTTGAAGGCCCTCCTCTTTCATTCCCAGGGGCCTTCCCTCAAGCTTTCCTTCTTGCCACATCTTGGCTGGGAGGCAGCTCTCTGCCAGCACGTTCCTAACAATGTCATAACTTATTCCTTCCTTTCTACCTCTCGCTTCAGAGCTCTTCAGGTGTGATTCAAGTGGGCATGCTCAGAATGTGTACAGGCTCACTACTTCAATAAATTAAATTGGGCACTGTGGTTGCTATTTGCATTTAGCTTGGGGCTTTTCCACCCTCTGTGGCCCAAGGGCTATGTTTTGCACCAGCTGTTTGTTTCCAACTTATCTGTAGGGAGTGCGGTTAAATTCAAGCCCTGGGGTAAAACTGTGCAGCCTCAGCCAGTGTTTCAGCACCACTTCCATAGACAGCCTGAGAGATCTTTGCTGTTGTATATTTGATGATGGCTAAAACAACCTTGGAATTCTTAGAAAAGGGTTACCGAAGGCCAAAACTAGAGACAGATTTCTAGTTAAGTGAAGGAAAGAACATCTGGTCAAGGGTGGGGGTGGATTCGGATTTGAAGTTGGGGAAAAGGAATGGATCTCTTCCTCCTTCTTCCAGTGCTTCAGATCCCAAACTGGTGTCTTCCCGTGGTTTCTATTTGGGGATCCATTCAAAGATCTTCCATGTCATCCAATCTGGGGCCCCCATTCAAAAGAACAGTCCCAGTCACTGGCCTCTGAAAGAGGTTCAAGTGTGGCTAACCAAGTAAACAAGGCTGAAGGATGCTTCCTTGTGGAAGGGGGCGGAGCGTCGGTCTGCATGGAGACGGACGCATAGAAGCCGAGCTCCTCGACCGGACCCCTTGATTCCTAAATCTTTAAACAAAGATCGTACAAATTGCTGTCCAGGTTATGGGAAAAAAAGGAGTGAGCACGCGCTTAACCTATCCGGCGTCCTCAAAGCTTTTACATTCTTTTTTGGCCGGAGAAATCCCGACGCGACTTGAACCGGGTGCGCCACGATCGGAAAACAAAATGGCCGCCGGAGCACAACCCGGGACTCCAATTTCGGATCCCCACACAATATTTGACAAATGCCTACGTTTATTGTAACTTTTTGACAGTTGTTGAATAAAGTATTATGGAAAAAAAAAAAAAGGATGCTTCCTTGTGAATGTCTCTTCTCATTTCTTCTATTATTGGGCTAAACATGGTGTTTGTTCCTTGGCAGGCACAACTCTGAAGCTCTGTGTGTGCTGGATTCAGCTTCAGAACTAGCCCTTACAAAGTCCAGCTGTCAACACTTGGCAGTTGGGGGACCTTTTATTCAATCTCTTGCCTTCTGGCCCCTGCCCCAGTGACTCTAACTTGAACTGGGATATCGAAAGGGCCAAAATCTCTATGCATAGCATAGGGAGAGAGCTCTGTGGCTGTGATACGTGCTAAGACTGGGGGAAATGCTCAGGTATGTATGGCTCCCAAATCCTGCTGTTTCTCTGATTGTGTGCTATGCTTTGAACCATATCTTACTTGTAATCATTAAACCTGAAGCTAATTAATTGGTGTGATTAAACATTGTTGTACGGACTTTCAAAGGGCCCTGATTAATCCAATTTTTTTCCTGCATGCGTGGCAGCCACCCAGGCTTTGCTGAGATCTTTCTCAGGACTTCACGGCAAGGCAGGCTTGGATTGGGTGGCTGGGGCTGCAGCTCAATGGCAGAGCATCTGCTCAGCATGCAGAAGGTCCCAGGTTCAATCTCCGGTGTCTCCAGTTAAAAGATTTGGCAGTAGGTGATGTGAAAGGCCTCTGCCTGAGACCTTGGAGAGCTGCTGCTAGTCTGAGTAGACAATACTGACTCTGACGGACCAAGGATCTAATTCAGTATAAGACAGTTTCACGTGGGAGTTACAAAGAAGAAGAAGAAGAGTTGGTTTTATATCCTGCCCTTCACTACCTGAAGGAGTCTCAGAGCAGTTTACAATCTCCTTTCCCTTCCCCTTCCCACAACAGACACCCTGGCTGAGAGAGCTCTGAGAGAACTGCCCTTGAGAAAACAGCTCTGAGAGAACTTGTGACTGGCCCAAGGTCACCCAGCTGGCTGCATGTGAAGGAGTGGGGGAATCAAACCTGGTTCTCCAGATTAGAATCCACTACTCTTAACCACTACACCAAATGGCACCACACTACACCAAATGCACCACAATGCTGTGGGGAATCAGGGTGTGGAGGGGAGGTGGAACCCACTTCCCACGTGGAAATAACCCATGTGGAAATGGCCTGAGTCAGGGCTTAAGCTTAGAAGCTGTTTCCAGGTGTACAAATCAGCCATGGAATGTGTGACAATGGGCTTATCCTTGGCAATGTGTGAAGCCTTCCCTCAGCATATAAGGAGAAGGCTACTTAAGCTAGAGGAAGGCTTCACAGTTTGCCAAGTGTCATGGCAGGATACTGACCATAGATTGGGCACACTGGGTGGTCACAAAACAACACTTTGGGATGTCCTGGCCGGTCCCAGCCCACTCCTCATTAGAGCTCTGGTCCGTTTCTCTGCACACTCTTGACAGAAATCCATATCATACAAGTAGCTATGATGGAAAGGAAAGTGTTTTGATGAAAAATTTATCGTCTCTGTGATGAAAAGTCTCCATGGGGTTATTTGTACAACCGTTATTGTGCAAGTGTGGGGGGGAAACATTCATGTTTTCTTCCCGTAATGTTGTGAAATGTTTGGCTGGCAGACGGCTCATCATGGCAGCCTGCCAGGGAAAGGAAGAGAGGCTGTTTTGTGAGCCGAGGTCAGGAGGAGGGGGATGGAGAGTGAAGGGAGCTTCTTCAGGAAAGGAAGTTCCTCCCTTCTCCCCTTTCCTGACACCAACATTTAGTGCTTTAGTTTGTTTATTTATTTATTAAATTTGTATCCCGCCCTTCGAACATGGGCTCAGGGTGGCGAACATAGGGGAGGATGTCTCCCAAGGGGAGGATGTCTGCTCTGGAACCGTCCTCAAAAATGGTGTTTTATTTGTGACCCATCAGCTCTATGGCTCAGCCAGTGTATCTCTTTGTTGATATATTTACACACATAAGCAGTGTTCCCTCTAAGCTGAGTTAGTGTGAGCTAGCTCACAGTTTTTTATCCTCCAGCTCACACATTTTTGTCTCAGCCCAGCAAGGAGGGCTCCAGAGCAAACCAATTAATGCAGGAGCCAAATGGCTTGCTCACAACTTTAATGCCAAGAGCTCACAAAGTAGAATTTTTGCTCACGAGACTCCACAGCTTAGAGGGAACATTGCACATAAGATTCAAGACCAGTAGCACTTTAAGGACCAACAAGCTTTCTAGGGTAAAAGCTTTTAGCCCAGCTAACTGTCTGAAGGCAGGAACTTCGACTCTCAAAAGCGTATGCCCTGAAAAGCCAGTTTGGTGTAGTGGTTAAGTGCGTGGACTCTAATCTGGGAGAACCAGGGTTGATTCCCCACTCCTCCACTTGCAGCTGCTGGATGACCTTGGGCAGATCATAAGTCTGTCAGAGATATTCTTGAAAAGAGCAGTTTCTGTCAGAGCTCTCTCAGCCCTACCTACCTCACAGGGTGTCTGTTGTGGGGAGGGGAAGGGAAAGGAGTGAAGGGAAAGGAGACTCCAAGTGAAGGGTGGGGCATAAATCCAATCTCTTCCTCCTCCTCCTCTTCCTCCTCCTCTTCTTCTTCTCCATGTGGGTCTCTCAGGTGTTACTGGCCTTGAATCTGCCTGTTCTATGGCAAACCAACACAGTTGTCCTAAGAAACAACACATACATAAAAGTTACAGATATACAGTACAAACAAATAAGATTTGGAACCCCTCCCAAGTTAATTAATATTAAAAGGTATAAGGCAAAGACAAAGGATGTATGATACAAGGAGCTGACAGAGTGATGAAAGAGACCCAAAGAACACCCATCTGACCCCACCATCACCCCCTTGCAATTCTAGATTTATTTATTGGCTTTATTCATAATCCACCTTTCTCCATGGGAGTCAAGGTGGATTATAATTAAGAAGGTTACAGGAACAGTATAAGGCATATAATAAACATGGTAGTAATACTGAATTAGGAGCTGCAGTGGCTCAAGTTGTTAAGACGCTGAACTGCAGGCTGTGGAAGGTGTTCAGCAGTTCGAGACCCGAGTTGCCGCATGATGGAGTGAGTTCCCGTCTCTAGTTCCAGCTTCTGCCAACCTAGCAGTTTGAAAGCAAGAAATTGCAAGTAGATAAATAGTGGGAAGGTAACAGCGTTCCGTGCACCTCGGCGTCTAGTCATGCTGGCCACATGACCACGGAAATGTCTTCGGACAGCGCTGGCTCTTCGGCTTCGAAACGGAGATGAGCACCGCAACCCTAGAGTCGGACTCGACTGGCTTTCGAGCAAGGGAACCTTTACCTTTTAATACTGAATTACTTTGAAAATATAAATATGGCTCCAGTTACTTCCATGTCAAGTCAGCAACAAGATGTATTGAGCAAAGGAATACATTTGTATTTCTCTGGGGGATCTTAACCCTGATCTTTCGTAGATTCAATATCGAACAAAAAGGCAAAGGAATTTTGTTTTCCCTGGCCTTGAGCAGCTTGGATCTGGCAGTGGTCCTTTCCGCACTGGACTTTAATTCCTTGTTCAATCCTGTCCCTGAACTTACATTCTACACTACACTCCAGTTCACCCCTGTTTTTTAATTTTGGGGTATTTTTTGTTTCCACATTACATTGAGGTCACCCCGGTGTCACCCCACACTTGTCCCAGGATAAATGGATGCTGTTATAACCAGGGATAAATGCAAGGTCTTGTGTCGTGAGTTCAACTCTGATAAAATCAGGGACGAGATCCAAGTGCAGAACGGGCCATAGTTGCTGTCCGGATGGAGTTAGGGTTGCCAACCTCCAGGTAATGGATGGAGCTCTCCCGCTGTTACAATGGATCTCCAGGTGACAGAGATCAGTTCACCTGGAGGAAAAGGCTGCTTTGGAAGGTGGACTCTATGGCATTGTACCTTGCTGAGTTCCCTCCTGTCCCCCAAACGTCCTCCTCAGGCTCCACCTCCAAAAACTCATATTTCCCAACACAGCGCTGGCAAGCCTAGACGGCGTTCTGTACCGCCCCCCTTTTGCTGTCCAGCCTATCTCTGTGGGAAGCTAGGGTTGCCAACCTCCACATGCAGCCTGGAGTTCTCCAGGAATTACAGCTGTTCTCCAGAGTGTGGAGATCAGAAATTGCAGTTTTGAAGGGTGGATTCTATGGCCTCGCATCCCTGCTGAGCTCTGTCCCTTCCCCACCCTCCCTGGGCACTGCCCCTGAATCTCTAGGAGTTTCCCAACCCTGCAGTAAGGATTCGTGCATTTATTAATTTAAATGGTTTTAAAGGGTTGTATGCTTGCATTTCGCAGGGCTTTTTTTTTTTTTTGCTGGAACTCTCAAGAGGGAGATGAAGTTTTCAGTCTGTATACTGAAAACTCATGAACTTTTAAACATTTAAAAAAGAATTTTGTTGAAGAGGTTCCAGAACTGCATTCTGGCACATTCCCCCAGAAAAAAAAAACCCTGCTCACAAGTGCCTCGGGACTCAAGGCAAACTTTACAACTCTATGAGGAGGATGGAGAGAAGCAAGAATCCACCACATCCAGGGGCGTAACCAGGATTTTTAAAGTCGGGGGGACATGGGGAAGGCCCTGCCAAGTTACTCACACTCCCCCTTTACAACATTTGATATTCTTTTCTATTTGTTGTTGTTCAGTTGCACAGTCGAGTCTACGTCCGAGGGGGAGAAGGCGGCGCTCCAGAGACACACACACACACACACACCTCCTCCCAAGAGAGCCCCCGCCGGCTCGCGCCCGAAAGCGGTGCCCCTGCTTGAAGTTGCCTGCGGGCGCCCGGCTCGGGCCGCTGAGATGCGGGCCGAGTGAGCGGCTTGCCGGGGCCGGTGGCATGCGAGGCGGCAACTGGAGCAGCTTGGACAGCCCACCGCCGGCCCCGGAGCGGCCCCCTTGGGTGGCTTCCACCTTGGCCGCCATCCTCATCTTCACCATCGTGGGGGGGAGAAGAGAGAGAAGGGGGGGAAAGAGAGAGAAGGGGGGAAAGAGAGAGAAGGGGGGGAAAGAGAGAGAAGGGGGGAGAGACAGAGCCTGGGGGGGGGAGAGAGAGAACGGAGTTCAAGATGAACTCAGTACGCAACATTTTGTTGCGGGTCTCCACTTGTATATATTAAATCTCAGAGTTGCATGCTGAATGCTTCTGCCTGCTACCTTATCAGTGCCCCCAAGACAGGACATGTCTTTTCTGTGTCCGAGCTGGATCCAGAAAGGTGATGGCCAGTCTTTGTATGCTGGGAGTGCTGAAATGCTCAGATTCAAGCACCAAAGTACTGAACGAGGGAAGCTCCTCGGACTAAAAACTATTGTGGGCTTTGCAGTTAAGGCCTATCCAGAATGGCACTGCTTCAAGGACTGAACAGGCTGATTCAGCACCTCCTGCCTCTACAGTTTCAGTGTGCATGGGGTTTGGGCCCACGCCAATCCCCCTTCTTTTTTCTTTCAGAACTGTGACTATGTGCCTTTGGGCATGTGTAGAGTGCCTTTCCTTGGAAGCGAACCAGCTTCTTTCCCACAAAAATGAGCTTGAGTAGACGGTTCCTCTGAACAGGATGGGTTGCCAGCCTCCAGGTGGGGCCTGGAGATCTCTTAGAATTATCACTAATCTCCAGACTACAGAAATCGGTTCGCCTGGACAAAATGGCTGCTTTGGAGGGTGGCCTCTTTGGCATTATGCCCTGCTGAAGGTCTCTTCCATTTCCCAAATCCTGCTCTCCCCAGGCTCCACACCAAAATCTCCAGGAAGTGCTCAATGCAAAGTTGGCAACCCTATGGGGGTATTTCTTTAACATTACCTAATACAAAGTGAAGAAGTAACAAAAATACTTGACACACACAGTAAAGTTGTCATCAGTTAGGAACCTTAGTCCCTTGGTCAGCTGCTGTCTACTGTCTAGAGGATACCCTGTCTTCCGTATGACTGGCGTTTTCTATTATGTATTATGAAAGGGCACTGCTTGATGGCAAAACTAGTGCTTTGTATACAGCAAGCCCCAATGCTAGTCCCCAGTAATTCCAGTTAAAAGGATCTTGGGTAAGGAAGGCTTCTGCCTGCTCTTGAAGAGATGATGATTTAGAAGGACTCAGTACAAGGGAGTTTCATGTATTAACAAAACAGGGGTCATTTCCCAAGATAATCCTGTACTGTCAGCTGTGCCCTTCCTACAGCATCCAACCAGGATTGTAGGAGGTGGTAGCCCAGGGGTGTCCTGTAGGAGCCAGCTCCCCTCCCACCCAGCTTTGGAAAACTGACTAGCTGCTGAAAAGGGGTCCACAAGGTAAAGTTGCCAACCTCCAGGTGGGGCCTGAATATCTCTCAGAATTATAGTTGATCTACGGGTTACAGAGATCGGTTCCCCTGGAGAAAATGGCAGCTTTCGAGGATGGACTCTATGGCATTATACCCCACTGAAGTCCCTGTCCTCCCCAGGCTCCACCCCTAAATCTCTAGGAATTTCCCAACTTGGAGCTGGTGACCTTATCCACAGGTGACTGGCTTTTAAAAGAAGGATAGCCTGTGAGAATCATGATGCCAATCATTTTGTATCTGATGTTGACTGGAAGATGTTTTAAAGTCCTCTTTGGACTTCATATGATTGTATGTTTTTAACCCAGGGAACAAAAACAGTTGTCTATTATCCTGAACAGCATGTGCTCCACATCAATCCATCTTGTAACCTAGTGTCAGCTTGGCTGAAATTTCAGTTTCTGTTCTGTTAAATCTTAACTAATACAAATAAACCTCTGATCAGAAAGCCTAAATATATTTCTTCCTTTGATTTGCTGCTTAACACGTTTGCTGTCTGTGCTGGGCTTGTTAAGAGCAGACAATGTGAATGCAGGTGCAAGAGAACTCATTTTCTCCTCCGTATTTTCAAGAGAATCTGGTGTTTTGTGGTTTCTTAAAGGTGGCTTTTGATCCAGCAGGGTAAGTATGGTTTTTTATATACAGATAATTGGTGGGATCCAGGCAAAGTTGGTGGGGTTTTTTTATATCCCCCTATGGGGAAATATAATATTTTTATTGATTTTTTTCATAGACTACAAACTAAACTGAAAAATAGGGAAGGGAAGTACAACTAAGGAGAAAGAATAAAAACCCACTAATAACTAAAAACCCAAGAGTAGGAGATTAATACATAAACTTATCTCAATATTATTCTAAAATGCTAATAATACATTGAACATAGTCGGTTATGCTAAGTTAATTCTCTTTTAACCATCCATTTAACTGTTTAAAGAAATCCCCAGAGCCTCCCAAAATTGTTTCAGATTTTTCAGGCACAAATCAGAGTCCTTCAGCCCTTATTTATTCTTGCCTTTTCTTATCCTCAATTTATATGGACTAGAAATCCCCAGAGCCTCCCAAAATTGTTTCAGATTTTTCAGGCACAATTCAGAGTCCTTCAGCCCTTATTTATTCTTGCCTTTTCTTATCCTCAATTTATATGGACTTTTGGGGGCAGCCACCCCCTTTTCAGAAAGTGAGTCCTCATCAGAAGACACCGAGCCTACCAGGGAAGATTTGTTAATTAAAGTACTAGAACTAGCCAGAATGGATGATTTAAGTTTAAGGTTGCAAAACAAAAGTGAGAAGGTACATAAAAGGAGATGGAAGAATGTATATAAGTGGATAGAAGATCAGTTAGAAATATAATAGAAAAGTTCTACCACAGACTGGTATTATGAATGTAATATTACCAACTAGATACTTAATC
>NW_015164684.1:415818-439831 GCF_001447785.1 Gekko japonicus
TGCACGATGATGTCACTTCTGGGTGATCCTGGAAAGAGAGAGGGGCCCCCTCCCCCACCGGCAGCCAGGTAAGACCTGGCAACCATATGCTATTATAGTTGGTCTCCAGATGACCAAGATCAGTTCCTCTGGAGAAAATGGCTGCTTTGGAGGGTGGATTCTATCACATTATACCCTGCTAAGGTCCCTCCCATCCCCAAACCCCACCCTCCCTACGCTCTATCCCCAAAATCTCCAGGTATTTCCCAACCCAGAGCTGGGAACCCTACTCATACACCTTATAATACACAAGACCAGGGCCGGATTAAGGCCAACTGATGCCCCAAGCAACTCTATCCCCAAAATCTCCAGGTATTTCCCAACCCAGAGCTGGGAACCCTAGTCATACACCTTATAATACACAAGACCAGGGCTGGATAAAGGTCAACTGATGCCCCAAGCACAGCCCAACAATGGTGCTCCTCAGCCCTTTCATTGCTTAACTGACAAGTCATTAGGACTCAGCAAGTGCTGCCGGTGAAATAAGAGATTAAAAATTCAGTTTTCTTCCAGGCTATCCCCCATAACTATATCAAATATTAACTTTTATTTTATTTATTTAACACTACACAGCAGTAAGCAATATAAGCAACAAACCCCTCTGTGGTGTTCCCCTTCCCTCAGTGCCCTATGCATGTGCTTATTTTGCTCAGTGGTTAATCCAGGGCTGCACAAGACCATCTTAGTCCAGCATCCATTTTGCAACATCAGCTGGCCAGTTAGTTGCCCCTGGGGAGTTCACAAGTAGGGCATGGAATGATGGCTTCTTCCCATTTGTCCTAGCATCTGGAATCTAAAGCCATAGGGTCACTGAACATGGAGGCTCCATTTAGGTATTGCTTGATTTAAATTTGTTGTGCTTTTTTCCACTGCAACACTGGATCCTAAAGTAGCTCACAAGGGATCAGGAACTTTTAGTACGTATGCTGCCAAAGTGATTGGAAACCAATACAAATGATAAACATGGATATTCTTGATGGAGGACACAGTCTGCTGCAGCTGGGTCAAGACTGTTAGAAGGAGCTGGTTGTGCCATAGGAAAGGGCGGGGGGAGGGGGCTGCCTTTGGAATAAAGCCTTTCCTACCTAGAATGGAGAGAGAGTCAGAGAGCACATATTGATCTCATGGCCAGAGTGTTGTCACCTGTGGGCTGGGAAATACTGGTGGACCTTCTGATGCCACCTGACAGAGTGTTCGACTGGATGGGACACTGGCTTGATTCAGCATTGGCTTCTCTTATGTTCTTATGTTCCCTGAAAATAGCAGTCTGGGAAATAAAGGGACAGCAGCAGAAGAGAGAAGAGGAAGGGGAATCCAGAGGGATCTGACCTATCCATAGTGGAGGGATGACCGCCCATTTCCTGTTTCTTTTCTGATCACTTGATCAATGGCAGAAGCTTGGAGGGAGGGGGGGGTCCTCAGCTGGACCATCCCCAGGTACGCCAGAAGGGTGCCACAACTACTTTGGCTAGTAAGCCACTGATAGAGCTGAATCTGTCTGATACTTTTTGCAATGCTATCTAAGCAGTCTGTCATCACCAACACTATCTGTCAGTGAAATCCATAAGTTAATTATGAATCACAGAATCATAGAGTTGGAAGGAACCTCCAGGGTCATCTGGTCCAACCACCTGCACAAGGCAGGAAATTCACAAATACCTCCCCTCCACGCATACCCAGTGACCACTGATCCATGCCCAGAAGATGGCAAAAAAACTTCCAGGATCTCCAGCCAAACTGGCCTGGAGAAAAATTGCCTCCTGACCCCAAAGTGGCGTTCAGCATTTCCCCAGGCATGTAAGAAAGGGCCACGAGAACTAAGCACTGATGCAACCCTTCCTGCCCTCCCTCTCATGATCTGCCTTAATTCATAAAATCAGCATTGCTGTCAGATGGCCATCTAGCCTCATGTGAAGTTCCTCTTGCTGGTCTGGAACACACCATCAATTAGCTTCATTGGTTGGCATAGAGTTCCAGTTCCAGCATTATAAGAGAGGGCACACACAAAAATTCCTCTGCATCTACTTCTTCAGGCTGTTTATAATGTTATAACTGTTTACCATGCCCCTCCCCCTCATCATTTTCCACTTAAAAACGAATATGTCTCAAACTTTTCTTCTCATACATACTGAGAGATGGAGGAAACTGGTCCAACCACTTGGGGGCATACCAGAGTTGCCAGCTCTGAGTTGGGAAACCCCTGGAGATTTGGGGGGTGGAGCCTGGGAAGGGCGGAGTTTGGGGAGGGGAGGGGCTTCAGTGGGGAATGATGCCGTAGAGTCCACCTTCAAAGGGGCCATTTTCCCCAGGTGAAACTGATCTCTATCTCCCGGAGAAGAGTTGTAATTGCAGATCTCCAGCCACCACCTGGTGTCTGGAAGCACTAGGGCACAACCAAGTACAAATATTTAGCAAGAATTCCTTCTGTGGAAATTCTGAAGAAATACCATAAAATGAGGCATGAAAAGAATTTCCCTCCCCACTGTCTGAGCTGAGATTCTGAAGTTTACCACTGCTTAGCATTAAGGTCTCATTTAGCCATCATCCATTTAGCAATGGATAGACTTAATCCTCCACAAATTTGTCTAATAAAAGCCGTTTAAATACGACCTCAGAACATTTAGGCGCAAAGGCTATTAACCATCAGCAGACCCATTCCCCCAAGTCTCCCGTCAAATCCTTTTTAAAGCAATTAATGCTAGTGGCCATCATTTAACACATTTTGCGGCAGTGACTTTTATTTCAGTTTTTCTGTCTGAAGTTAGTATAAAAAGCTCATATGATATACGTGCATGCATGAATCAGCGCTTCCCCCGCCTTCAAGTTGCATCCAATTTATGGCAAGACCCCGTAGGTTTTTCAAGGCAAGAGACATTCAGAGGTGGTTTGCCATTGCCTGCCTCTGCATAGCAACCCTGGACTTCTGTGATAGTCTCCCATCCAAGAACTAACCAGGGCTGATCTGCTTAGGTTCTGAGATCTGATGAGATTGGGCTACCCTGGGCCATTAAGGTTAGGGCAATCAGCTCTTACTTATACTGTATTGATGAGATTGGGCTACCCTGGGCCATTAAGGTTAGGGCAATCAGCTCTTACTTATACTGTATCAGTGGCTATTAGCCACAAGGGATAGGAACTCTCAGTCTGGGGCGAGTGATGCACTATATTCTTGGTGTTTGGGGGGGGGGCAACAGTGGGAGGGCTTCTAGTGTCCTGGCCCCACTGCTGGACCTCTTGATGGCACCTGGTATTTTTGGCCACTGTGTGACGGAGTGTTGGACTGGATGGGCCACTGGCCTGATCCAACATTGGCTTCTTTTATGTTCTTATGTTTGCTTCTGATCAAGACTTAGGCCATACATGTGCAGAACTTTCTATTGGTACAGAAAAGCAGACTGTTTTCCACTGGTAAGCAAGAATCATACCTTATTCCATCCTTTCCCAGCTCAACACTTTTGAATCATGAGAAGAATCATATCGGTGTTGCTTATCCTACTGAGCGGTGAAATTCGGGAAAGCTTAGGGTGCTTCTGTGACCATTACCCATGGAGTCCCTGGTCCAGCTGTTCTAAGACGTGCAATTATGGAACTCAAAGCAGATCGAGGTTAGTGGGATCCTACTTACCTGTCTCTACAGACGTTTATCTTGAAGACAATTAGGGGACATTTTGGCTTGGTTGCAGACAAATTCAAATGTATGTACCAGGTAGACTAGGAAAAGATCTGCATATTTTTGTAATTTGTCGGCAGCCAAAGGGGAGGGGAGGTTTGCATGTGTGAAGATTATAAAGAAAAACTCCGCGTTGGTTGCCACTGCCAAGGCAACCTGGGCTGGTCTTCTGTTGGGCCTGGGCAGAGGCTTTTCTAGCAGGAGAGGAAGAGCCAGCATGTTTGACTTCTAATTGCGGTGGGGCCATTACATTCAGTTCAGATTCCCCACTACATGCATCGCCCCGTATTCTGATATCCCTTCTCTACAGGGCTACTACTGATCCATTTTAACTGTGGATGTTTTTAACTAATATTGTAAGCTGCCTTGAACTGAGAGGAAAGGCGGGGTAATAAATGTTTTAAAAAATAAATAAATGATATTCGTTGGACAGAAGAATTTCCGTCTGTGGAGCACAAACTTCTTCCCTTCCCTTCCAATGCTGCCCCAAAATGCCTCCCTGAAATACTGTTTCCGAGAACAGCATTTCAAGAGGCATTTTGAGATGTGCCCAGAGGAGGAGTTAAGAAAGTTGCACTCTGCAAACAGAAGAAGAAGAAGAAGAGATTGGATTTATACAGAAATGTGTCCACAGCAGGGTTGCCAGTTCTGGGATGGGAAATACCAGGAGGCTTTGAGGGTGGAGCCTGAGGAGGGCGGGGTTTGGGGAGGGGAGGGACTTCAGTGGAGGATTAGTGTTGCCAAGTGTAAATTCCTCCAGAGCGGGGGAGTCCTGTCCGGCATCTGGAAGTGACGTGACGATGCCAGGAAGTGACGTGACGACGCCAGGCACGCTGGGGGCAGGGCCACGACCATCCGAGGGAAAACCATAGAGCGTGCTCACGTGGTCGCGTCACTTCTGGGTGATGCACACATCGTGGTGGAGTTCCCCCCGGGGCCCGATCCACCAGCGGCGGGGAACAGGCATCTGGGGCGGTGGTTTCCTGGGGGGACTTGGCAAGCCTAGATATGATGCCAGAGAGTCTACCTTCCAAAGCAGCCATTTTCTCCAGAGGAACTGATCTCTGTCACCTGGAGATCAGTTGTAATAGCGGGAGGTTAAAACAATAACGAAACCAACTGTGATGTTATATTCTAATCCATGAATTAACACACAACAGAAAGAATCTGTTTCATTGAAGTGGGAAGAATGTTCACGGATTAGAATTGTTGATGTGTAAACGAATGGTATTCATGCAGCACACTTAGAAAAAGCTGTTATATGCAATTCCCGTTGTGTGTATGCGTATATTTTTATAATGTGATGAAGAAACACGATTCACTACAGAATAGTAGTCTAAATATATTTTTCATAATATAACATCACGGTTGTTTTCGTTATTGTTTGCATCCTTCCCGTGATCTCTCTGTTGTTTCTACATACTACCTGGAGGTTGGCAACACTAGTCCACAGAAATGCAGCATTGGCACCACTTCTATGTTTTTCTTCCCTTGCCATTTGGGGCAATGAAATGGAATGTTTTGTATCAATCTTCATAGGGAAATACTTTAAAAATACTAACATCAGGATCTTCCCTTTGCAGAAGCAGGGACTTCAATGACTATTATTTCAAGCATTCTTGTGACACTTTGTGTACCTGGAGTGAATCTCGGGCATGTAACCAGCAGGCGTGCCCTATCAACTGCCAGCTCAGTGACTGGGAGCCCTGGTCAGAGTGCGATCCATGTGTCAAAAAACAAGTAAGCAAAGGTATCACACGGTATATGTAAGGAGGGAATCAGGGCCTTCAGATAACAGAATATAACTTCTAAGAAGCCTGAATTAGGAGATTAGTTAAACAGAGGACTGAGGACATAAAAGGCCAAACGGATATTGCTAGCCTACCAAATGTGTATGTGTGGTCAAACTTTCAATATATTGTGAAGCCGGCAGCTTATCTAACATCTTTAGAAATAGATGGATTCAGAAGGGTGTTTACCCTGGCAAGGTGTTTGGTCCTCCCTCCTGCAGTACTGGAAAGTAGATATGACAAAACTCCCTACCTGGAAAGGCTCTGTCCCTATCTGCTATGAGAGGTTGAAACCATAGAGAACATGTTCTTCAGCTGCCCAGATTATAAGGAAGCACATAATGAGATTATTACTCCATTGTTAGGCAAAATCTCTGGTCTCACTGAAAAAGTTAGACGATTATCTTCTATCTGATAAGATTGCCAAGATTACTCATCAAGTAGCTAGATTCCGTCTGGTGATATATAGGTCTTGGAAACTGTAGTGTAACTAGAGTTTAGTTTTAAATTGTTTTATTTGGTCTACTGTATGCCTGGATTTTTAAGTGTAAATGTTTTATATGATTGGTCAAGGGACCGTAATAAAGAACGAACGAACAAATTAAGATAACAGATTGGGTTTTCCCCAAAGGCAAATCAGTTTTCTGTAGAGAAGTCAGTTCAGTTAATGTGCAAGTATAAGCGTAACTCTGGGCAAGTATAACTTTGTATTATATAGTTTATACTGCTGAATCATAAGAGAGAATAGGGAGAAGTGGCAAACTTTCCACAGTCATTCATGCGACGGTCACCTCCACGGCATGTAAGACAGAGTTACTCCTCCAGGCATTCTTGTAAATTTGGTGGACTCTACCATTAATCCTTGGTGGACTCTACCATCAGTTTTTATGCCAAAGGCATTCGTTTGCTCTGTGTTGAGATTTTAATTGGATTGTATTGAAATTATGGTTTTGTTATTGTTATTGTATTTGTTATGTTGTTAGCTACTTCGAGTCCCATTCTTGGGGAGAGGCAGGGTAAAAATATAATGAAAATATAAATAGAACTCTGGCTTGGGAAATTGCTTGTAGGGTTGCCATTCCCCAGTCGGGGGTGGGGGATGGCAGGTTTTGCGGGCTTCTGCCCTCTGCAGACCAGTTGGCTGGTGGGAAAAAATTCCTCCCAACAGCAGTGTCATGCAATGTGCCCATGTCACCCAGAAATGACATGGGCATGGCGGGGGGGGGTGACACTCTGGGGTTTAGGCAAAACTCTATCGTTTGAGAGTGATTTTACCATAGCATAGAGGTTTGCCCAAAACACAGAGCATCGCCCTCAATGTGCCTACGTCACTTCCAGATGATGTAGGCACGGCACGCGACGCCATTGCCAGTGATGTCGGCACATCAGGGGTGATGCTTCTGGCTCCAGGAACATCCCCCCCCCCATCCCCTGCTGGCGCCTCTGACAGACCTGGCAACCCTAATTCCTGGGTATTTGGGGCTGGAGCCAGGGGAAGGTGGGGTTTAGGGAGGGGAAGGACCTCAGTGTGGGGATTGCCATAGAACCTGTCCTCTGAAGCTGCCATTTCAGAAGCCTGAAGTTCTCTTGAAATTACAACTGATCTCCAGGTTATGGAGATCAGTTCCCCTGGAAGAAATGGCAGCTATCAGGGGATGGATTCTGTGGCATCAAAGCCCTCTGAGGTCCCTCCCCTCCCCCAAACCCCACCCTCCCCAGGCTCCATCCTCAAATCTCCAGGAATTTCCCAACCCAGAGTTGGCAACCCTACTCATTACAGCTCCGGTGAGCAGATCGGAACTGTGTAGTTTGCTTGTGATTTTGGAGGTTGGATGCACAATTTGAAGAGTTTTAACAAGATGAATGGGTGTCAAGAAAGCAGACGACTTTCGATAATGCCATAGAGCCCACCCTCTGGAGCTGCCATTTTCTCCGAGGGAATGGATCATTGTTGTCTGGTGATCAAGTGTAATTTTGGGAGAGCTCCAGGTCCCACCTGGATTTTGGTAACCCTACAAGAAACCCATGGCCAGGACCCAGGATACTCATGTATTTTTACCTGTTTCAGTTTCGTGTGAGGTCGCTGCTGCGCCCATCTCAGTTTGGGGGCCAAGCCTGTACCGAACAGATGCAAGATTTCCGGAAGTGCTTCCCTACAAAATTATGTAACATAGAGGAAGTTAATTGTGAGAATAAATTCCAGTGTGAAAATGGTAATTTCTGCTTTATTATCTCTATAAGAGAGCAATTGCTTCTAATGCATTTTGTAGCCTGCAGTGTGCAAGTTTATCTTCACTGGCTCCTATCCTCCATGCAGTTCTTAGCTTGTTGTAGGCATGTGGTGAATAATCAATAATGATGATAAAGATTTTTTTTATGTCTCTATAAAATCTGCCCAAGCTGATGCATGTTTCCTCAGAAGTCAGTAGGGTTGCGCAATGTTCCCTCTAAGCTGTGGAATCTTGTGAGCAAAAATTCTACTTTGTGAGCTACTGGCATTAAAGTTGTGAGCAAGCATTTGGCTACTGCATAAATTAGTGTGCTCTGGAGCCATGCTTCCTGAGCGAAGGCAAAAATGTATGAGCTGGAGGCTAAAAAACTGTGAGCTAGCTCACACTAACTCAGCTTAGAGGGAACACTGGTTGCCAGATCTGGGTTGGGAAATTCCTGGAGATTTAGGGGGGTGGAGCCTGGTTTGGACAAGAGGGGACCTTGGAGGAGTATAATGCCATAGAGTCTACCCTCCAAAGAAGCTATTTTTCTTTCTTTTTTATTTTTAAATGTTTATTAAGGTCAAGTATAACTTATAACATGTACAATAACTGCAAAACAGTATACAAAAGTCCTGAGAATCTAAAATTACAAACCAGCCAGTTAATCACCCACAAAGTTTTCAACATATATCAACAGTTATAACATACTAACATAATAATTTAATATCAGATCCGTTCCCATATATAAAAACGACTTTTGAACTGAGCTCTGTAGTCTGGGAATCAGACGTCATTCTGGGAGATCTCCAGGCCCCATCTGGAAGTTGGCAACCTTAGAAATCAGACTCACTGAATTCAGTGAGCTTTACTTCAAGGAAAGGCACATATACTTTAGCCCAGTTGTGAGTGCACCCATACATTCTTGGATATTGCACAATTGTTGTGCTGCAGAAATAATTCACAATGGGATTTTCCTATTTGGACAAGACAACCCAGTTGCGAAAGATTGCTATAGGGCAGTGATAGTACAATATCCAATAATACAATACCCAACAAAGTTGTGGGTGAATCATGTGCCAAAACTCACTATGGGTAACAGTGTTTTTAAATGGCTCACAATATATGCATTCATTTATTCATTCAGGAAATGTGTATACTGCCTCTCCTGACTTGCTTCAGGTAGCTCACAACAATGAAATAAAACCAATCAATCCAATAAACAATTCACTAAGACAAATCACATCATAAAATCAGCAAATAAAACAGCCAACCCAGTAGAATAAATAAATAAAAACAGATCAATTAAAACCTGCCAATGAAAACAAGCCCAGCCAGTTAAAAGAACCCAGGCATAAAAGTGCATAAACAAATAGAGCAGTCTAAAATGACATTAATACATCAGGCCTCCAGCTGCAGTAGACCATAAAACAATAAAAAAGGACTAGCCCGAAATCTGGGTAAAGAAAAATGTTTCATCCTGGGGCCTAAAAGAAAATAAAGCGGGTGCCAGGTGAGCCTTGAAGTAGGGTTGCCAGACCCCCAGCAGGAGTGGGGGACCCCTCCAGCTTTTGGGAAATCCCACCCCCCAAATGGCCCAAAAGGCGATGTAATGACATCACCCAGAAGCTATGTCATCACATCGCCCACGTCGCATGGCAGCACTCTAGTTTTGGGGCAAAATTCTATGGTAAAATAGCCTAGAAACCATAGAGTTTTGCTGAAAAACTAGAGCATCACTGCCCATGGCAACGACATGATGATGTCACTTCCACATTAGAATAAAATTAAAAGTAGTAATAGACCTTGGCTGATCTCATCTTTAGTGTATGCATGATGCTGCTACATTTTGATCAATTTCCCACAAGCTGCTGCTCCACCTTTGCTCTTCCCTTTCCCCCGATTATATGTGTCAATTTCCTATTATTTGGTGTGCGGCTGCATTTTGCCCCGCAGCTTCGCCTGATTTCCCCCGCATCTACTTGATTCTGTTTTCTGAGGATCAGGTAGACGCAGGGGAAATCAGGCGAAGCTGCGGGGCAAAATGCAGCCGCACACCAAATAATAGGAAATTGACACATATAATCGGGGGAAAGGGAAGAGCAAGGGCGGAGCAGCGGCTTGTGGGAAATCGGTCCCTGTCTCTAAAAATACAATAAGAGGTCTTGACTTAGTAGAATGGGTTTTTTTAAAGGATTATGACTGAGGCTTCCATTACTGGCAAAAGAGGTCATGTACTGTTTGGAAGAGTCTGTTCCTCTGTCTCCAGGCAGCTGCTATTCCCAGCTGGGGGATAAGGCAGGCACTGAAACTATCCAGAACCACTTTCAATCTTCATTGCGTAGTGGTTGTTTTTCCTTCATTGCCCTTTCATTTCAGAGTCCCCCTTTGCTGCTTTTACAGCCAAAACGTTTCCTGTGCCAGATTTATGTAATACCCTTCCTCACCCGGCTGCATTCCTTCAATTAGCCACAAATGTGTTTTGAATAATGCCATGGAGACCACAGATTCAGAGCATGTCTGAAACACTTCGTGCTGCTCTTCCTTCTTCAAAACAGGACGCTGCATTGCCAGAAAACTCGAATGTAACGGAGAAAATGATTGTGGAGACAATTCCGACGAACGGAATTGCCGGAGGATAAAGCCCGTGTGCAACAGACAAGCCGAGAGCCTGCCCAGCATTCAGCTCGCAGGCCTTGGGTACTTTTATATTCCATTTCCCTTGGAGTTCTCAGGATTAGCTACGTAATGGTAGTTCACCACCTCCCCAGGAGGGATAGTACGTTGAAGCTTTGTTAAATAATTACTGAGGATTGCTGTACAGAGCCAGCTGGTGCCAGCTCAATACATGTTGTTACCTTTGGCATCACCTCTGGTACCACCTCTGTCTCCCCCTCTCTCTCAGGAGCCTGAGCTGCTTGTCCTTCTTGCACAGTCCTCCTTCAAAACCACGCAGCATGGTAGGGGTGCCCTCACAGACTTCCCAAACGTTCACAAGATTCTTTCTTCTCATGAGAGTCTGGCCATCGCTTTGGCTCCATGGCAGCCCTGCTAATTGCCATGGTGGGTTAGGCAACCAAAAGGATGGTCAGAACTTCATGGGGGGAACGAGACATTGTGGGACCCCACAGCACATGTGTTGTTTGTGGTGCTGTCTTGAAAGAGGATAAGGTGCCCCAGATCTGGGACAAAAGGGGAGGAGGAGAAGATGGGCGGGTGGGACAGGAGGTTGGTATCTCATCAGATGCAACAGCGAGGGCCACCCCCAGCAAATTCACCACTTGAGACTTGCACTTGATGAGATGTTGGTCCAAGAGTCAGGTTTCTCCATGAGTTTCTCCTTATTCAAGTTCCCCCACAGCCCCACGTCAGCTATAGGGGAACTTATTTCACCCGAGTGCCACGAAGTCCAATTCAGATCAGTACCATGGATAGGGAAGAAAAGTCCTAAGCCTCCCCTTGTGCCGGTGTCCCAACCTAAAACAGCCCCTAGAAAGGCAGTTTTTTTAAAATTGTCCCCTCTGGGGGGTTCTGCACTTGTATTCAAGGCATGCACAGCCTGGGGTAAATTATTGCAGCAATATTTATATGGGGAAAGGTCAATACCACCAAAATCAGGTACAGGCCAGGGAAACCTACCTACCATTTCTGTTTTGTTCTTTATCTGTAACCTGCCTTCTAGATATCACCTAATGGCTGGAGAAACCCGAGGGGAAGTGCTGGATTATTCCTTCAATGGCGGGACCTGTGTCGTGGTGAAGAGTGAAAGGACTAGATTTCGTGTCCCTGCAAACCTGGAGGCTGTCAGTTTTGAGGTAACTGATGAGGTCTATAGGAACCATACTGGCCAGTGAGCCAATTCGGAGATGACTTGGAATCAACAGGTAACATGCCAAAAGTGTGGCCCCAAGTTCATTGCCAGCTGGTGGCAGTTCCGGACTGTCTTTTTTCCAGTTAACTTGGCAGTGGTTTATTTTTCTTGACCAGGAACAAAAATGTAGCGGGCCCACACACACCAACACAAAATCACTGTGTTTTTCCATGCAGCTGTTTTGGGTGGTTCATGAGGTACAACAGGGGGATTGGAGAAGGATCACAATGGAAGGGAAATCCCACTCCTCTGCTAGTTGTCCTTCTTTGGTTCTGCCTCTACTTCCCTCACCCATCTCTCTCGGCATCCCCTCACCCCTGCCTCCCATCTGTGGCTTGGCTTCCCCTCCTTACTTCTGGCTCCTCCTCCTCCAAGCTCAAGCTCCGGTTCGCCTCCCACTCGTTTCCTCTGTGGCCATTTTTGCTCTGTATTCACTTGATTTCTCCTGTGGGCCTCTGCTTGAACCAGTAAACAACATGTTGTGCTCCTCAACTACTGATATTTGCAGACAGGGCCTGGACAGAAGAGCATCTTCCCCGTTAATTAAATCCCCACTGATGAGGGTTATCACAACACATTGAGGTACCTTTCCTGGACATGTATCTATTCAGTTTCCAAGAAGTGTTTCCTGGTCTTCTCCCCTTCTAAGCTCAAAATCTAAAGTAAAAAGAACATGAGCACCTCAGGCTTAGAGAGAGCATTGGATCCTAGTCTGACATTCCAGCCCCTGCACCACACTGACTGAAAGCAATGTGGGATAATTAACCATTTAAACCATCAAAAACCATCACTCCTTGTTAGAAGGAAGGACAACGTTTTAATGTTTGATTTCTCATTCCTTAATTCCTGCATTTCTAGATTTTATTTTGCTTCATTTAGAGACTGCTTTTCTTGGCTGAGCCATAAGAACAATGTAATAAAAATGACATGCATTAACATTAATGCATTAAGATGTCCAAACTGAATGGGCTATGAAAATAAACATGTGCTCTTAATTCTCAGTTCCAGCAATTAAATGACCTCCCCAATTGAACTATTAAAGCTTTTTGTTGATGGCTGTATGAATTAAACCGAATGAAAGCCTGCAGCCCTCAGTCTTTTGTCAGCGCAGCAAGCAATCAACAGGAATTCAGCTTTTAACCTGGAGGCCATTCTCACCCATACTCTGACACTTGAAGATGGAGTTGTACATAGGGTTCCCAACCTCTAGGTGTGGCCTGGAGTTCTTCTGGTATTACAACTTATCTGCAGGCTACAGAGATGTGCCTCTGGAGAAAATATTGGGTGTAGTAAATAAGAAGCTGGAGACCGACTGGTGATGAAGGTGCATAGAAAGTTTAAATAGATATAATGGTGAATATATATACACAGAGATATGCAGGCTATCATACAGCATACCATGCCTTAGTTTGAGAGACTAAGTCCCCACCCAGCTTATCAAGCTGATAGCTAATATACTAAACCTAGCCAATCACTAACAAGGTGAATTAATTACCAACTCTAACAATGCCTGATAGAGAACACCTGCTAGTATAACACCTGGCTGTAATTACTTAATCACTAGCATGACAGCTAGAACTGTCAAATAGATCAAACTGATCTAGTAACTGCTTGCTACCTCTATCACCTAGACAATGGCATCTTTGGTATACTATAGAGTCTGGGAGAAACTGAAATCCCTTTCCAGCCGCCAACCCCAGTTCTCCAGGAATTTCCCAAGTTCGAGTCATGCAGCCCTAGTGGTGCATTCAGAAAGATTCCACAGTACTTTGCCTGCTGTTTCAGAATGCATGTACAAACTGTATGTTTGCTTTTATATGCAAAAATGTCCTATCAGTTCAGAGAGAAGTATTTTGAACCTAGCCTTCTCCCTGGCATAGTACTATACATGTGTATGGATTTTTTAAATGACCTGGATAGCCTAGGAGATCTAAGCAGGGTTGGTGCTGGGTAGTATTTGGAAGGGAGACCATTAAGGAATATCAAGGTCATGATGTAGGGGCAGGCAATGGCAAACCACCTCTGAATGTCTTTTGCCTTGAAAACCTACAAGGTTGCCGTAAGTCGGCTATAAGTATGACAGCTGTGACTTGATGGCAAAAAAGGAGCATTCAAATGTACCCCCCGCTTGGTCTCTAAAACAGGGCAGCCCTAAGAGAGCTATACGTTTTTCTTTTACTTCATTTAACATCTTCCCTTCTCGATGACACTCAAGGTGGATTTTACAAAATTAAAAGACAACACAGTAAAGGCTTGTATAACACATATAATAAACAATTTTATAAAATGGGATTTCACAATGAGAGAACAATGAAGTAAAGTTAGTATAATACCACCAATGAACAATGCAGAAGGGGGGGAGATTCATGAAAAATTTCAGAGATGAATAAAACTACGACCTTATTCTTTTTATAAAAAGTGCCTTTCTGCACAACTGCGCTTATATCGTATCCCCATTCCAAAAAAAAACCCATGCCTGCTATAAAAATGTCCTCCAGGACATTTCTTAATATGCATATTGGATGTAGGTATTCAGACTGTAGGAGCCCAGTTTCTAAGAAGAAAAGCTTTACAACATTAATTATTTCAGAAGGTACTAACCCTTGCTCACATGTACAGGATGTGCCCAAGATGAGTCAAGAAGAGGTCAGGTTATGCTCGCTTTCTCATTAGGGAAGATTTTGAGTTTCTCATCACTGCTTTTTAGCCCCAAATCCCCCCCCCCCTTTTTTTGTTTCTCCTTTGTGCAAATTGAACCTATAATTCTTTATTTTCCTGTCACTTTGTGTTTGCTTGCCCTGTATTTTTTCCCCATCAAAACAATGATTTTTTTTCAACGTGTGTCAATAAATCACCATTTTACATACACTGCCCATATAAATTACGTCCATTACATGTGTAAACTGCAGAGGAAAGCTGTACCTGTGTACACAACATGAACAAATTTACAAGGAGCAATAAGTGAAGAACTTGAATCAGTTGCCAAAAAATGCATAAAATCAGTTGACAAAAGAAACATCAGAGGAAACATTCAGTCATCTGTGATCCTTGAATCAAGGCCACGTCAAAATAGTCCCATGAGCAAGTTCTCCTTTGGTCCAATATGGAGGCACTCCCGAGTCCTGACTGATTTGTGACAGGGAAAAAGATGGACAGACAAATCAGAGCCAAGTGTTTAGAAACCTGAGTTCATTCATGAGTTCACCCACAGCTTCATAGCTTGGACTGAGGAGTCAAATTAGATGTGGTTTGCCTGCATCACTTATACAGTGGGAGGGATGGTCTGGTTTTTAAAGCTAAGGGACACAAAACTGAGGGTGCTTTCTTTTAAACCAGTGCCCCCCCCCACTTGTCTTTAACTCAAGAACACCTCCTCAACTGGAATTTGACATTATGGAGCTACACATTATGTTTTTTTTCCCTAACAGATCATGTCTGAGTTCTTGAAATTGCTCTGCAGCCACACAGCAGCTGTGGAGAACAGCATTTAAAAGGGCCACATGGGCCTGATTCAGTTTGGGAGTGTGGCATAAGGGGGGGGCTCCTTCCTTCCTCCAGACCAGTGTTGATTTCCTCAAGCAGAAATGGTCTCAGAGGGACTTATTTGCCCCATGCTTGTGGGGTAGGGGGTAAATTGTATTGCGATGGAGGGAAGAATTCTTGTGGTGGGGGTGGCTAGCCCCCAGGAAATTCATCACAAGCGATAACAATTAATAGGTGGCCCATTAAAATTGTGGTCTTCAACCCGTGGGTTGGAGCACTCAGGGTCATGAAGCCAGTTTGGTGTAGTGGTTAAGTGCGTGGACTCTGATCCGGGAGAACCGGGTTTGATTCCCCACTCCTCCACTTGCACCTGGCTGGATGACCTTGGGCAAGCCGCAGTTCTGATAAGAGCTGTTCTTGAAAAAGAGCAGTTTCTGTCAAGAGCTCTCTCAGCCCCACCCACCTCACAGGGTGTCTGTTGTGGGGAAGGGAAGGGGAAGGAGTTTGTAAGCCACTCTGAGACTCCTTTGGGTGGTGAAGGGCGGGGTATAAATCCAATCTCTTCTCTTCTTCTTCTTCTTCCTGCTGGGTTGCAGTACAGCTGTCCATTTTGCTGCCTTTGAAGAGGTTATGCTGCTTAGAGAGCAAGAGGAACATGCCTTCTGCCTCTCTTTCAGGCCCATAGTTACAGTGGGGCATCTTGGGGTCCGCCCCCCCCAACTTACTACCAAGCCTCCCCAACTTCCCATCCAGCCCAGCCCCCCCCCACTTCCAATTTTTTAAAAAATTTTGTGGTGATCCCTTGGGGGGTATGCAGGGTGCCCACTGCATTACTTAAAGCCCCCCCCAACTAAAAAATCCTGGTACGGGCCTGCTCTCTTTGCGTGCATTCTGAGAGGGGTGGCAGGATGTAGAGGTGAGATCACTCTGTGGTGGAGAGGATTCCTCCATGGCTCTGACCCCTTACCTTGTCCCTCCTTGTTGTACATCTCTGAGTGCTTGGCTTGTGTTTCCTATCTCCACTTCTTTCGGTCTGCTGCTCATGGTCCTGGTCTTGACACCAGTGATGTAATAACTCAAGCCCCTCCTCCTCCTGTTACAACTTTCATATGACTTCCTGTCATGTGGTTGCATGACAGTGGGTCCCAAGTCCAGAAGAATTAGCATTTCATTACAGCATATACCAAGGCCATTTTTTTCCTGACCACCTTGTAAGCACAACATGTTAAGGATTAAAAGGATGAACTAAAATGAACTGAACTCTAGTGCCTCTAATTTTGGCAATAAATTACTGCATAGTTTTTGAACTGTGTTCCAAGGAACCTTGAAGTTCCACAGACACTTATCAAGTTCCTCAGAGTGAAAAAGGACACACGTCTACAGTTACCCAATTTTGTTGATTCATCACCAATATGCAGTTACAGTTAAGTGCTTGATCACAATTGCTATTCAAGCAGGGCAACCATGTGGTCAACAGTGTGCTAGGACATTGACCTATGTACCCTAGAACACTGGTCAGAATCCTCTACAACAACCTGAGATCCTTTTGACAAATGCACAAAGGATTCTTCAGCAAGCAATTGATTTGAAGAAGGACCTTTGAAGATAGGGATTTTTGTAAACCACTGGATTTAGGATGATGTCTGGTAATGATTTCACAAGGAACCAGAGATATTTTCTTTATTTAGAATGTTCAGAACATAAGAGAAAATAAGTGAAGCCATGTTGGATCAGGCCAATGGCCCACCCAGTCCAGTATTCTGTGTCACACACTGGCCAAAACCCAGGTTCTGTCAGGAGGTCCGTCAGCAGAGCCGGAACTCCTGAAGCCCTCCGACTGTGGCTCCCCCAAACACCAAGAATACAGAGCACTGCTGCTCCAGACATAGTGTTCCATCTATACTTGTGGCCAATAGCCACTGATGGCCCACTGCTCCATATGTTTATCCAATCCCCTCTTGATGTTATTAGTTTGATGGGAACCAGTACATAAATTAGCCAATGAAAAAACAGGATAACTTGAGAACATAAGAAAAGCCAATGTTGGATCAGGCCAATGGCCCATCCAGTCCAACACTCTGTCACACAGTGGCCAAAAATACCAGGTGCCATCAGGAGGTCCAGCAGTGGGGCCAGGATACTAGAAGCAAATAGCAATGGACAAAATGTGGTGACGAAAGGAATGTGGGGAACTTCCTGGACAAAAGCCATGTGGGAAACAGACCATAATCAGGCAAGGAATTGGCTGAGATGAAGTAGAGTAATGGGTCTAACCCTAAATTTCCTTCTGAAAGGAAAACATGAATGATCTTGAGGTGATTTTTTTTGGCACGTCATTTGCCTTGTTCAAATATATTCAAGAGTAGAATTGGCTTATCTTTTTCTCATGGAGACAAATTTTCATTTTGTTTGGGAACAAAGTTTGAGTCCAGTGGTATCTGTAAGACCAACAAAGTTTAATTTCCCATACATGATTATCCTATTCTGTTTTGTTGCCAGGTAAAAAATGAAGAAAATGATTTGAAAACACATTACTATAGTGACCTAAAACCCTTTGCACATAGTCAGGCAGATAGCACGTCTTCCAACAGAAAGGGCAGAAAGACTTCTGGAATCCCATATTTTTGGGGATCAATAGAGAACAAAGAATCTACATCATCTTCTGCCTTCCGTGAAGCAATCAAAGCATCCCATAAAATGGTAAGGTTGTGTAGCCCTCTGGGTAGAATATATCCTTTAAATATATTATTGGAAGGATCTGAATGGTGGGCAATGAAAGTAAGTGTGATTGTGTTACAAACTGGCTTGGCTTGGAGGAGTTCAGAGCTAGAAACTAGTAGCTACAATAGGAGGAGCCATTGAGTACAATAATGATGTGGGGATGTTCCTCGAAGCAGTGCTGTGTGGAACATCTCCATGTGAGGTATTCACAGCATTGCCATTTTTAATGCATATAATCAGGGGTCATTTTGTAGAAAAAGAGGTGCAGGAGCTTATTAGCATAACTCACTAGCATAGCTTATTTGCATGTGCCACTTCCCCTGACATCACCGGAAGTGTGTCAGAAGGCACCAGCCACTGCTCAGGCTCCACTGGACTGTTTTGGATTGCTAGCTATGGGGGAGGGGGAAGCGTGCAGATCTGCCTCCACAGAGGAGGGAGAGCTTGTTCCTGAATAAACCGTGGCCTTAAAGGTGCCACTGGACTGTTTTGGATTGCTGGGGGGGGGCTCTGCAACTTACCTGGTTGCTTCTTGCTCCTTGTGGCCAGGGGCTGCTGGGAGCAGGGGGCGGGGCTTGTTGCATGTGCCCGCTTCCTGGGCTCTACTGCCAGAGCTCCGCTCCTGTGTGCTCCTGCAGGAAATGACCCCTGCATATAATACACAACACAGTGAGATACATAGTGAAATTGTAGCCAGCAAAACAATGGCATACAACGCCATTGAGTCTACCTTCCAAAGCGGCCATTTTCTCCAAGGGAACTGATCTCGGTCACCTGGAGATCAGTTGTAATCCCAGGAGATCTCCAGCTACCACCTGGAGGTTGGCATGCCTTGTTGTGACTCAGCAGGCATTAGAAGGGCACTGATTCGCCCTGTGTTGGACAGACTACACTGGTTTCATTGGTGCCACTTTCATGGACAGTTGTAACTTCTTTTATAGTAAAAATGACAGTGCTGTAATGAAACAGCTTTATAGGAGGCAGTCTCTATATAAAGAATTATTGTATCGCAAAGCAGACTTAAGGAGCTCTTTAAACCAGCAGCCGTCTTGGCTGAGAGCATAAAAGATAGTAAAAATACAACAATTAAATTAACTAATTCAATACACTAAAGAAAGTGAAATGGCGTTGAGACAGCCAATTGTTTTATTGGTTTTATCGCTTTTAGTATTTTATGGATCTTGTATTGTAAGCCACCCTGAGCTCACTCACGGGATAGAGCGGAGTATAAATTGATGTTGATAATGATGATGATAAAGCAGCAGCCAGTAAAACCAGCAGTATGAAATCAGCATAAAAGTAGATACAAAAGGAAGCAGTAAAAAAAAAAAGTAGAGAGAAAGAGCAAGGAGAGAGAATTCTGTTCAAGGCCTTGGTAAACAAAATATTTTGGCCTGATACCCCACAGCTAACAATGTAGGTGCTAGCTACAGTCCCAGGGGAAAGGCATTCCATGGAAGGCCCCACCCCAGAGAAGGCCATGTCTTCAGTTGCTGCTTACCTCACTTCTGTGAGCAGGGGAACCTGGTGTAGTGCTTGAGAGGATCTTGATTGGTGAGCTAGACAATATGGGAAGAGGGGAAATGATGTGTGGAGGGGTGGAAACATCTTCAACCAGCACCAGCCTCTGTCCAAATTTTCCTCTCGCTTCCCCAGGCAGCTGCAGTTGACTTCAGAAACGGGGTGGGGGGGAAGAGTCCAGTCATGGATACACCATGGTCATGTCTAATTTAACCCAAAGTTATAACCAGTGTTAGGGCATAATTGGTGTTGAGAAGGTAAGGAAGCAGTTTAAGAGATCTGATCAGATCTGGGGGAGTTTGAGATACACAAAAGAGGGAACCGTGGAAGCAGTAGTACACTAAGCATCTGAAAGTCAGCATTTATACACTGGGGCGATTGATAAGGGTTCCTGCACCATTCCTCACAGTCACACTCAGTTATTGGGGATGAGACAGAAGAACAGTAAGTTCCCCTGAACGAGGCCCACCTGACTTTCTGGGGTCATTGGTCCTCCTAGTTTGCCTTGCTGTTACACCACCACCCAGTTCTCTCTCAGCTGGATCTGCTTGTCTCTTTCTTTTACGAGTGGTTCAAAGGCCTTTGCCACACACAACCCTTTCCTTAGCTCTAAATAGTACATTTGAGAGACAGCCCCTATTCTTAAAGGCACAGAGAAGTTGTTCAGAGTCCTGTAAATAATCACTTTCCCTGGTTGAATTTCTCTTTATTCTTAACAATTGTGAAAAGGGAATATTGTGACTCAAATGTGCCGGGTGGAAAGAACTGAAGCTGAGTAATGTATTTCCATCAGTTGGTTTTTTAAAAGTCCTAGTGGCCAAAAATAAAGAAGAGGTTTTAAAGACCTTTAACAAAGATTTCAAAATGTTTGAATTGTTTCATACAATTTATTTTTTCTGCTTATGTTTGTAATTCATTCACGGAGTGTCTTTATATTTATACAATCTCCTCCTGTGAGTTCTCATTTTTGATATATCACGTAGAGGTTCGCAACCCTAATGGCACACTGGCAGGGGATTTCGAGGGCATTCTGGGGGTGGGCAGGGACGTCTTGTGATGTGCTGACATCACCCAGAAGTGATGTCAGCATGTTGGCACCGTTGGGGGAAACGTTCTGCTTTATGGGCAAACTTTATGGTGAAAACAGCTTCCAACCATAGAGTTTTGCCCCAAAAGCGGAGCATCACCCCCCAACATCACTGATGCACTGATGCAACTTCCAGGTGATGTCAGCGTGTTGCATCGGCAGTGGGCAGGAGCTCATGAAAGCAAGGGATCCCTTGCCCCCACCTGGGGAATGGGAACCCTATATACCATAGATTCTTGGTGAAATCCCTCCCCAAATTCCTCCCTCCAAAGGCACCACCCCAAATCTCCAGGAAGTTCCCAGGCTGGAGTTGGCAGCTCTTGGAAGGATGCAAGGAACAGACCTCTCCACCCCTGGGTTGTGGGAGAGCACTGTCTGCAGTTGCAATTGCGGCATCCATTTCTTTCCCCCTCCAGGCCTGAAGCTCAGCAATAGAGTAGCCAGAGGATCGGGCAACATGTTCGTAGGCAGTTGCCCAAGGAGCAATGGACCTCAGTTGTTCAACGAATAACCGGGATTGTCTGTTAGAGCTACTCAGCTGGATTTATACCAAAAAGAAAGGTTGACAGACAAAATATATCAATGACCATTACCTTTTTTTTTTTTTGCCTTCTTTTAAAGAATTCCAACTTTATTCGGATCTACAAGGTGGTTTCAGTGTCAAACTTCACAGTGAAGGCATCAGACTTGCAACTCTCTGGCGTGTTCTTAAAGTCCCTCAACAGCCTGCCTCTGGAGTACAACTATGCCCTCTACAGCCGGATATTTGATGACTTCGGGACTCATTACTACACTTCTGGGTCATTGGGAGGGAAATATGATCTCCTGTATCAGTTTAATGAAGAGGAAACAAAAAGCTCAGGTTTGTCTATCTGTAACTACAGTAGATGCCTGACAGCTCTCAGTGACTAGAACCCCCCACATTCCGAGTATTTCTGTACCATGAAGTTGTGTAATCGGTTTTTGTTGTTGTTGTTGTTTTAGAAAAAACAGAGTTGAACTGGTCGAAAATAGGGCTATCAATTTTGATCGGCCGTGTCAATGGGCCTCCATATTTGGCTGCAGAATACTCCTATTGCTGGGAACAAGGGTTTGTTATTTCCATCATACCTCTCTTGGGAGCATCATACGAACCACCATTGTCACATATGCGCGAGGCTAGCCATGCCACCCTAAGCAGAGTTATGATGTTCGAGGTCCATTGACTGCAGTGAATTTAGAAGAGTGTTTATCTGCTTAGGGCTGCATAGTAAATGGACTGACCATAGGTCAGGTCTGACCCATCAGGACCATTTTATGAACTTATTTAAAAACATAAGAAAATTGGATTGGATAGACTTACCTTCCATTTCAGGACAAAACATGGTTGTTTATTTTTAAAACACTGGGTTCTTCTCTTCCTTCAAGGAACTCAGAGCCATATAGATCCAATCAGTGTCTCATCCAGTGTTATCCAGCACCCAAACCTACTTAGCTTGTGACCACACTCAGTGTCGTGAACAGTGATAAGCTTCAAAAGGAAGCGGAAAGAGAAATTCTCAGAATTCTAACTGGACAGTGCAGAAATGTCTTGGGTTGGAGAGCTGCTGAGAGGGTGAGAATAGGGTTACAAAATATTTGTGGTCCAGGGAAAGAAGTGAGTTGTCATGGGGAGGGGGGGAGCAGCAGGAACCTGTCCAACAGGAAAAAGGTGGTGAAAGGGGGCCTGTGGTTGCTCTCAGTGGCCCTGTTGGGAGGGGTTGTGGCTCAGTGATAGAGAACCAGAACAGCCATTTTTACATTATCTGACTTATGCATGGGTAAATTCAAGAGCTGTGGTTCCAGGAAAATTTATATGCCTGAAGAAGATTTGTTCGAAACACGCAGGTTATGCCCGGGAGGCGTGTTGCTAGGCTTGCTTGCTAGCTGTATCACCTCATGGGAAAATACATCTACTAGGCTTGCTTGCTAAGCTGAATCATCACAGTGAGAAATACAAGCTGCCTGCTAGCTTTACCTGATGGATCATCACTTGGGGAATGTACGATAGGTTGCCACATTGTTTGGTACACATTACTGTACATTGCTATCTATCCTCCATCAGGAAGAAAACAGTTTATACTGGAGTGGGTTTCTGAGATTATGGACTCTTCGTGTTATGTAATTTAGTTTGAAAGAGTCTGAAATGTTGATGTTGTAGTTTGAAAGTGTTTACAATACACTAGAGTCGATGTTGTGTATAAAAAGCAAATATATTTAGCTACAAGTACATGTGAATATTGTGTTTATTATTTCAACACGGTGTTTTCTGTGTTTATCTAACTTAGCCGTGTTCCCTGTGTGCTTGTTGTTGAGCCTCCAGGTGGCACCTGGAGAACTCCCGCTATCACAATTGATCTCCAGACTACCAAGATCAGGTCCCATGAAAAAAATGACTGCTTTAGAGGGTGGACTCTATGGTATTATACTCTGCTGAGATCCCTCCCCAAACCCCACCCTTCCCCAGGCTGCACCCCCAGAATCCCCAGGTATTTCCCAACACAGAGCGGGCAACCCTAGCATCTGTGTGTGAACTGAAATGAAATCTCCACCTAAAAGGATAAGGAAGTATATGATGTTAGAGACCTCCACCTGAGACCTTGGAGAGTTGCTGCCACTCAGAAAAGACATGGTCTGGCTAGGGAGACTATTTCCTGCCCTCTGTTTGTGTTTCCTGCTGCCACTCAGCTGTGTGGTGATAGAAACAGGCCTGGGAAAATAGCGCGGGGGGGGAGGGATCGATGTTGCCCTGATGTCATGAGGTCACTTCCTCACTTGAGTACAAATTATCATATATTATTTGAAGACATATAGTACAAACTAGTCAAGGAAACAAAACGTATTGCAGGTAAGTTTAAAGTCTCAGTAAATATGACTCCAAAGTTTCCAGTAGTAAATTTGAGGTAATCAGTCTCTTTTCCTCCAAGTCAAATGCAAAGACAAAGTTATTGTAGCAATTGCTATGATATGAAGTTTCAGTGATACCGTAGCAATTCCTGTGGTACACAGTTCCAATGATCCCAATGCACAAGCTGGCTAATGGAATATTAGTGGAATATATGACCGATGTTTACGGAAGTCTAAAAGAACTGTCTACGTCATAATCTGTCCAACTAGACTGCTGTATGTAGAAAGTACAATTAGGTCTATAAAATCTAGAATTTTAGAGTATTGATCATGTATATGAAATAAAATCATGGAGGAACAGTGGGACATTTTATTCAATGCAGTCATGATGCTGATTCTTTAAGGGTTTTTTGTTATTTATAAATATGTTTTTATAAAATTTATAATATTATATTTTATAAAATTAGTAAAATCTTGCTTCAACAGGAAGGAAAATGGACCTTTAAATTTATTTATTTATTTATTTATTATTTTTGCTTTATATCCCGCCTTGCCTGCACAGGCAGGCTGGGCAGCGTATAACAAGTTAAAAAACAATAAAACACAGTACATAAATGCAATACGATAAAATTCCACATAAAACAATATACAAATAAAGTACAGATCAATATAGATGGCAATTGCTGTACAGTGATCCGGTGAAACCAGGCCAGCATCCATAGTTGTTCTTAGTGCTCATTCATTAGTGGCGGGTCG
>NW_015164684.1:440654-456174 GCF_001447785.1 Gekko japonicus
CCCCTCGTAATCCCCTCGTCACCCCCTCTTCATCCAGTAGTGATAGTTTAGAGGACGGGTTTGATAGTTTATGGCTGGATAGCACATGCCCCAAAAAGCACGGGGCCCCTCATAGGGCTCGGCAGTGGAGCTGCAAGGCCGGCGCCGGCGACCGGGACCGTTGGGGGCGGGGTGTGTGGCCTTATGACACACTTCCGGTGATGTTAGGGGGGGTGGCCTTATGACACACTTCCGGTGATGTCAGGGGGTGTGGCATATGCTAATGAGTTATGCTAATGAGTCCCCCTAGCTCTTTTTCTACAAAATGACCCCTGGCTATTAGCCACAGTATAGATAGGGACTCTGGGGCAAGTGATGTTCTGTATTCTTGGTGCTGGGGGCGGGTCAACAGTGGGAGGGCCTCTAGTGTCCTGGCCCCACTGCTGGACCTCCTGATGGCACCTGGTATTTTTGGCCACTGTGTGACAGAGTGTTGGACTGGATGGGTCATTGGCCTGATCCAACATTGGCATCTCTTATGTTCTTATAATTTCCATTAGCTGGCTTATGCATTGGGATCACTGGAACCGCATATCACAGGAATTGCTACGGTATCACTGGAACGTCATATCATAGCAATTGCTGCAATAACTTTGTCTTTGCATTTGACTTGGAGGAAGAGAGATTAATTACCTCGAATGTACTACTGGAAACTTTGGAGTCACATTTGCTAAGACCTTGGCTGTGATCATACGCACAATTAGACCCGACATAGGTGCGAATGCCGGGTGGATTTAAAGGGCACGATCAGACAACAACATCTGGGAAGCGCCCCGCAGCCATCGGCAACCCGTTCTGCTCCGCCACAAAAGCAGAGTAAAAAGACACCAGGGAAAATCCTGTAGTAGACGGGTTGTGACGGGCCATGGACGGACTTTCCCATGTCTGACCATTCCAGCGTGCTCTCATAGTGTCAGGATGGTCCAATCAGGCCACCTCGACTCCGTGCCATTGTTTTTTTATCCCCTTCACAGTATGTGCATCATCACAAACTCTATAGGGAGCCCTTGATGTGGAGGTGTGATTAATCAATCCCTCATTTAAGCACATGGGGGAAAAATGGCACCAAAAACCCCCTGACTCACCTGCAGTTGTGTCTGATCATGCACTGATGGACTACTCTCGCAGCTTCAAAGGGAGGTGTGATCATGCAACTGCGGGTCAAATTCCTCTGGAGGAAATAGCCTCGCGCCCCCCCCCCCATTTTTTCTGGACCGTGTGACCGCAACCTTTGATATATTTTATTTCTTTGACTAGTTAGTAGTATGTGTCTTCAAATAACATATAATATATAATTTGTATTCAAGTGTTGTTATGATTTAACATTTCTGCATAAAGTGTGTTAGTTATGTAGAATCATATCAGGATTATACACAGTGAGGGTTTTTGTACATTTTCAACCGTGTATCTCACTTTTGGTGGAAGTGTCATACTGACATGAGTGACATCAGTGTAATGCCAAAAGGGTAAGTCTCTGCCCTCTGTGATCTCCCACTTGTTTCCAGCCACAGACTGGCAACTTTAGGTCTGAATGAGCATAGAGCAGCCTCATGTGTATATGTTCATGTGACATTTTGTAAAAAAAAAATGGACTATCTGGTCAGGATCAGTTTCTATACCTCTTGGCGCATTGGAAGATCATGCATTAGCTGATAAATTTTGTTTGTTTTTATGCTGTTTTATAACGTCTAGGATTAACAGAAAAACAAATGGCAGAGTGCGTGTGGACAGAAACAAATAAGTATACGTTCTTCTTTCGTTCAAAAAAAGTGAGGTATCACTGCTCTACAAGTCGGATGACAGAGCGCTACGAAGGTAGCTTTTGCATTCCAGGGTTTCTCAGATTCTGCTTTAACTGTTTCCAAATCCTGCTGCGCTTAGCATTGTTATAGGGAGAGAAATTCCTTTGTCCAAAATTCCGTAGTTTTTTTTAGGATTGCTCTGCTCCCACCACCACCCCAGTTTTAAAGGATGGATTTCTCTTTCATTTCTCTTTGGTGAGAAATCAGTGTACCCTCCTGTAATTTAAACCTTCCCAGTTGTTTTATGTTCCATGCCATGGGGAGGGGGTGCTCTAGCAGGAGGGCAGGAAGGCTTGAGAAGTCATGGCCTGCTTCTGAGCATCTACAGAGTACAATTCTGAACTTTTGCAGAGCCTCCCTCCCTTCCCCTCCTCTCTTTGGATTTCTCTTTTATCAAAATGGAATTAAGAACTGATTCCAGAATCCTAAAAAGAAGAAAAGAAATGACTGGTTGGATTTCAAAGAGAAACTGGGTGAAGAGGATTTATCTTAACAATGCTAGCTGGACTCATCCCTCACTTCCACATAGCAAGGCAAAAGTGGCAGGGAAGCTCTAGAAGTCGAATGAGATGGCAGTGGAATGAGATGGCAGAAAGCTAAAATAGGAGAACAGGCTGTACCATTTTAGACTATAGGTGAGAATGCTGTTTTTGAATGTTCTTCCACATTATAAAAAAACTTATCCACAATGACAAACTAGCACAACATAAAGATCTCAGTGCTTTAACCAGTTTTCTATTTGCAAGGATTTTTTTATACAAGGAAACATTAAAAATTGCACCCTCTACCTGCAACCTTAAATGGTTGAACCCACTGTACCAATTTCACATTCTCCTACTTAATTGCATTGCATTCTTATTTGATTTTAATTTTTTTGCCCTTAAATCATAGCTGAATTATGGTGACTCCATAGGGTTTTCAAGACACAGGCTGGGCTATCCAGGCACTGCAGGCACAGATAAAGTGCAAATCACTTCATTGTTGACACAGTGATAGTATAGATGAGCAGATTCTATTGAAAGGTTTGTCTCCATCATCCAATACATTCTCTAGGCTTTTTCAGATATTTGATTTTGGTGCTGCAAACATGTATAATGGGAATGCACACAAATGGAGACCCTCCCAATACTCACAGGCCCCGGTCACACGGGAGGCTTTGCCCCAGAAGAGGGACGGATCGGGGGGCACATCAAATGGGCGCGATCACACCACAACATCTGGGAAGCAGCACGCACCCATCCCCGATCCGTCCCTTCAGGTCGATAACGTGCAGCAAAAAATAACCTATAAAAGAGCAGTATCTACCTGAAACGCCGCAGCAAGTGCGGCCATGGGATTGCTGGTGCGTTTATCTTCAGGAGCATTCAAGGCTTTCAACCGAACGGCGCATGCGCACACATGCTCAGCCAGCTGCCTTGCTCTGCGTCCTGTGGCTCCCCCCCCCCAGCATCTGATTGTGCCGGGGAGCAACTGCGCGGTGGCTCAGGGGATCTCTCTGATCCCACCGCCACGCGTCTATTTTGCTGCGGCTCAGAAAAGCCGCGCTTTGGCCGTGCTCCCCCCCCATGTGACCGGGGCCACAGTCACTCTTCTCTTTTGTGTGAATGGGGCAATGTGCATTTCCCCCCCAGGTCTGTTACATGCAGATGGAATACTGGATTCCTGAAGGTACATCTTTGTGCATACTGACACACATGACACACTACACCGGTTGCCCTATTTATACAAGATAGCTATACACTCATTCTTGCTAATCTGGAAGCACTGAGAAGGAGTGAGGTGACCTCTCTGTCATCTTTTTATCCTTCAGTTTGGTGTAGTGGTTAGTTTGGTGTAGTGGTTAGGAGTGCGGACTCTAATCTGGGAGAACCGGGTTTGATTCCCCACTCCACCACATGCAGCTGCTTGGGTCAGTCACAAGTTCTCAGAACTATTCTCTCAAGGGCAGTTCTCGAGAAAATTCTCTCAGGCCCACCTACCTCACAGGGTGTCTGTTGTGGGGAGAGAGTTTGTAAGCTGCTTGGAGACTCCAAGTGAAGGGCAGGGTATAAATCCAGTCTCCTCCTCCTCCTCCTTCCCAGCAAGCTTCTCTTCATCACCATACTATTTTCACAACGATTCTGTGAGATAGGTCAGTCTAAGAGAGGCAGTGACTGGCCCAAAGTCATCCTCTGAGTTTCATGGCAGAGTATGGGATAAGATTGCCCACTCCCAGGTGAGGCCTGGAGATCTCCCAGAATTACAACAGATCTCCAGACAGCAGAGATCAGTTCCCCTGGAGAAAATGGCTGCTTTGGAGACTGGACTGTATGGCATTATACCCTGATGAGGTCTCTCCCCTCCTCTCCCCAAACCCTACCCTCTCCAGGTTCTACCCCACCCCCCAAATCTCTAGGAATTCCCCAACCTGGTGATGGTACCCCTATAAGGAAGTGGTGCATCAGTGAACAATGAGCATTACAAGAGCAGCCAGTGGTGCAGAATTGTTGAGTTCCTGATCAGTAACCCTGTATAGGAGGTTGCTGGAACACCCTTGTAAGAACAGGGTTTAAGTATAGTCATTTATTTTTAAAAAATTAAGCAAGAAGGGAGCGCAGTAGAAATGACATGCAGTGTATGGGGCGTGCAGATTGCTCTGGAAGGCACATTTGTGCAGATGTATTTGTGGAATGACTTTCATTCCTTTTGCCTCTAAGGTTCCATTTTGAAGTCATCTGAACGGTCTATTTCCCTGGTAAGAGGTGGGCGGGCTCAGTATGCTGCAGCTTTAGCCTGGCAGAAGAAAGGTGCTTTCCCAGGGCAAACTGTCTTTTCTGAGTGGTTGAGCTCAGCCAAGGAAAATCCTGTGGTGGTTAAGTTTGAGGTAAGATACACGAAGCAAAATGTTTGGAGGGAAGAGGGGGGAAAGCGACTTAGGGTGGAATGTGTAGCTGTGTGGTGATTTTCTCTGAGGGTTTCCCCGTCACAACATCCCCCCACCCCTCAACTGCTTTTTCTCCCATAAAGGAAAATTTACGAGTACCTATAAATTTCTAGTTTCTAGAGTGGTTGTTGCTGCTGTTTTTAAAGGCAGAGATGTAAGATCGAAGGCAATGATTTTGGGTGAGGAAAAAGGTTTTGAGGGAAAGTGTAAAATTGCCCCTCTTCCTTCCCCTATGCCAGTCTGCCACACTCAATCACCACTTTTATTCACAGAACTTCAAATAACATGCAGCTCTGCCCTTACTGTGATGGTTGTGCTGTTTCCTCTTCATTTACATATATGCTAATTTTATTTAAAACTGCTGATTACTTGTGGGAGCCATGATTAGTTTAATCTGTGGTATGGCTGATGGATTGTTTTGTTTTGGACAGGCAGACCAGCTAATGGCACATCTATCTTCTTCAGCAACATGATCTTATAATTCATCTACTTTTTAATGGGGACAACAGTAAATATCAGTAATTTGGGTTTGCCTTGGTTGCAGCTGAAAAGCTGAACCATTCATTCCTTACATTTATGTCCTTCCTTCAAGGAGCTCAGGGGTGGTCCAACCCTGTTATGTCCCTTCCCAACAGCCATTGAGTTAGGCTCGCTGAGGGGAAATGATTTGGCTCAAAGTCACCCAGTGGACTCCATGGCCCATGTAGGGACTTGAACCCAGGTGTCCCCAGTCAAAGTCCAACCACTACACCACACTAACTCAGGCAATTTGTTAAGTTTGTTGCTCGACTTAGGGAGGCTTACCATGGGGAAAATGTTTTGAGAATCCTGGTGTGATTTCTTCCTAGGTGGCCTCCATTTTGGATTTGGTAAAGGACATTCCATGTGCTGTAACGAAACGCAGACATCTCACAAGGTCCTGTGGTGGTTAAGTTTGAGGTAAGATACACGAAGCAAAATGTTTGGAGGGAAGAGGGGGGAAAGCGACTTAGGGTGGAATGTGTAACTGTGTGGTGATTTTCTCCAAGGGTTTCCCCATAACAACATCCCCCCACCCCCCCAGCCGCTTTTTCTCCCATATAGGAAAATTTACGAGTACCTATAAATTTCTAGTTTCTAGAGTGGTTGTTGCTGCTGTTTTTAAAGGCAGAGATGTAAGATCGAAGGCAATGATTTTGGGTGAGGAAAAAGGTTTTGAGGGAAAGTGTAAAATTGCCCCTCTTCCTTCCCCTATGCCAGTCTGCCACACTCAATCACCACTTTTATTCACAGAACTTCAAATAACATGCAGCTCTGCCCTTACTGTGATGGTTGTGCTGTTTCCTCTTCATTTACATATATGCTAATTTTATTTAAAACTGCTGATTACTTGTGGGAGCCATGATTAGTTTAATCTGTGGTATGGCTGATGGATTGTTTTGTTTTGGACAGGCAGACCAGCTAATGGCACATCTATCTTCTTCAGCAACATGATCTTATAATTCATCTACTTTTTAATGGGGACAACAGTAAATATCAGTAATTTGGGTTTGCCTTGGTTGCAGCTGAAAAGCTGAACCATTCATTCCTTACATTTATGTCCTTCCTTCAAGGAGCTCAGGGGTGGTCCAACCCTGTTATGTCCCTTCCCAACAGCCATTGAGTTAGGCTCGCTGAGGGGAAATGATTTGGCTCAAAGTCACCCAGTGGACTCCATGGCCCATGTAGGGACTCGAACCCAGGTGTCCCCAAAGTCCAACCACTACACCACACTAACTCAGGCAATTTGTTAAGTTTGTTGCTCGACTTAGGGAGGCTTACCATGGGGAAAATGTTTTGAGAATCCTGGTGTGATTTCTTCCTAGGTGGCCTCCATTTTGGATTTGGTAAAGGACATTCCATGTGCTGTAACGAAACGCAGACATCTCACAAGGGCTCTTTCAGAATATAGGGAGAGATATGACCCATGCCGATGTTCTCCTTGTCCCAACAATGGGCGACCTGTTTTGTCTGGAACTGAATGCCTCTGCGTGTGTCAGGCTGGAACATATGGCGCTAACTGTGAGATACGAGCACCAGATTACACATCAGGTATTTACAGAAAAATTCCAAGTATGTATTATGCACCAGTCAGGGGAGAAGTCTGGATGTGTAGAAAATATTGTCTTTTTATTTCTCAGGAACAAACCAAACATGAGCTAAAACACTTTTAGGACCAAAATAACTTCAACCCTGAATTCTGCTAACTGCCATCTCAATTTCCCAGAATGCCACATGGTTCAGTCTTTTTTTTTTTTTGGTAAATATTTTTTATTTTATAACAAACAGACAAAGACAAACAAACAAAAACAAACAGTAGTACATATAAACATTCAATGGGAGAATCTCCGACTCTTTAAACTATTAAGTTCTCCATACACCTCTCAATAAAAGTATATTTTACATCTTATAATGTTAAATACACCTTTTGCACAGTTTAATATAGATGTTCTCATTGTCTTCTATTTCAGTTGTGCTCACATTTCATTTGCCACATGGTTCAGTCTTAAACAGGGGAGTAGCATGGGAACAATCCATCATAAAACTTACATCAACTATTACTCCTTGTCACACATGCAGCATCTTATCTAGCCACATCGGACAGTCCAAAATGTGTACCCCTCTTATGGATATCCCTGCTGTACTATTATTTATTTATTTATTTATTTATTTCGGCTTCTATACCGCCCTGACCCCTAAGGGTCTCTGGGCTGTTTACATAGGGTGTTCTAAGAACGCTTTCTTCCCTAACTAGGGCCACATGAAGTAGGGGGGGGCTGCCTACCGACACCCAGGTGGTGTGGCTGTTGTCTTTTTCCAGCTCGGCTCCGTTTCTCTCCAGGCGGTCCTTGGTCGGGCGTTCATCCTGGTGCTCAGGGTGGCTCCCTTCCTTCTTGGTGGGACTGCTTAGGCGCACGGTCCGTGTTCGTTCGGCCGCAACTGTGTCCATTTGGCTCTGTTGCGCCCGCGCTCCACGTCGTCGTGCGACTTCCGGTCCCGCCTCCACCGTTGTTCTTCACACAATACTATGCTGGCCACCAGGGATCGCTCCAACGACCTCGCCGCCACTGCCGCTGCCGCTGCATCGCTATTACTCCACCACCAGTGCTCTGCCGCAGCCGATGTACTTGCCGCAGCCGATGCCACCACCACACACCTCGCCGGAGGAGGGTGCCCCCTACCCATCTGTGGGTAGGTACCCATTTGTCTACTCGCTTATGTATATTAACTGATTTCGAGCGGCTGGGTGGGCGGGAGCTGGGACTAGGGCCGGAAGCTCACCCCGGCCACGGTGGTTCTCAAACAGTCATAGTGGCTATTCAGAGTTGTTGTTAAGGCAGGCGATTTAGCACCTGCGCCACCCCTCCCTTTCAGACATCTATTGAGGTATAAGGGTAGTGTCTAAGAGAGCCAGGAAATTCCCCAGTTCAAAGCTCACCATGGCCACATTTCATCAGGCCATGATCTCTCATCTCTCACAAGTTCTCTCAGAGCTGTTCTCTCAAGAGCAGTTCTCTCAGAGATCTCTCAGCCCCACCTACCTCACAGGGTGTCTGTTGTGGGGAGGGGAAGTTCTTAAGGAGATTGTAACCTGCTCTGAGACTCCTTCAGGTAGTGAAGGGCAGGGTATAAATCCAATCTCCTTCTCCACTTCCTCCCCCGCCCCACGGGGCATTCTAAATAAGAGAGGAGCAGTGGTGGTTTGCCATTGCCTCCCTCTACGTAGCAACCCCAGTCTTCTTTGGTAGTCTCCCATTCATGTATTGACTGTGGCCAACCCTGCTTAGTTCCCAAGCTCTGATGTGTCTGGGTTAAACTGGGTTATTCGGGCTGCTGCTGTTGATCACCTGTGTACGATGCACTTTTAAGGTGAATAAGAGAGCAGTCCTAAGAAGGTCCACTCAGAATCCTACTCAGGTCTGTCCAGTGGGGCTTACCCCCAGAAAAGTGTCCTTACTTCAGATTGCACTGTAAGCACTTGTGTTAAGTCTGATCGACTTGTAATGTCTACATTTGACCAGGATCTTTGAATACACCTCCATCAATAAAGAAAATAAGTACTTTAAAAAAAAAAAAGCAAAAGCTTCTTAGATAGGATTGCCATGCAGAGATTGGGAAATTCCTGGTGGTTTGGGGGAGGAATCTTGTGAAGGTGGAGTTTGGGGAGGGAAGGGAGCTCAGCAGACATGTGATGCCAGACAGCCCAGCCTCCAAACCCAGGGGAACTGATCTCTGTAGTCTGGAGATCAATTGCAATCCTGGGAGATCTCTAGGTCCCACCTGAAGGTTGGCAACCCAGCTTTTAGAAGATGCGTTTGTGGCAAGTGGATAATATCACTGGTTCACTATGGTCTTAGCTGGACCAAGGCTTGGCCTGTCTTCTACAACTTAGGATGGAGAAAAACCTCACACTTTGCTAAGCAGAGTCGCAGGATACGAGCCATTCTTTTGCTGCTTGGCTGCACTGCTTCCTGGCTGACATTAGAATGCACTAAGGGCAAGTCTGTTACTTGGGTGGTTCAACACAAGAAAAACTTCCCTTTTGTATGAAACATTGAATGTGGGAACACCCTCCCCCGCTCCCCCAGAATTCAATATTTCTTTCCTTTTCCGCTCGTCCCTCCTCATAAGACTACCGCATTTGGTGATCTTTGGTTTAGAAAAAAAGGCAATTAAAGGGCAACATGGTTGAGGAGTTATAAAATTATTAATCATAAGTAGAGGAGTAGAAAGGTCCCCCCCCTTTCCTTTCTTAGAATAATAGAACCTGGGGTGAAACTGATGGGCAGCAGATTCAGAATGGACAAACGGGAGCGGAACGGACAAAAGAGAGATACACACAGTTAACGTGGAACTTACTGCCACAGGATCTATTGACAGTCAGTATACAAAGAACCCTTAGAGCCAGTGTTCCCTCTAAGCTGAGTTAGTGTGAGTTAGCTCACAGTTTTTTTAGCCTCCGACTCACACATTTTTGTCTTAGCTCAGGAAGGACGGCTCCAGAGCAAACTAATTTATGCAGGAGCCAAATCGCTCGCTCACAACTTTTATACCAGTAGCTCACAAAGTAGAATTTTTGCTCATAAGACTCCACAGCTTAGAGGGAGCATTGCTTAGAGCCCTTCTGATAAGAAGAAGAGAAGAGACTGGATTTATACTCCGCCCTTCACTTGGAGTCTCAGAGTGGCTTATAAACTCCTTTCCTTTCCCCTCCCCACAACAGACACCCTGCAAGGTAGGTGGGGCTGAGAGAGCTTTTTCAAGAACTGCTCTTTCAAGGACAGCTCTGACAGAACTGTGGCTTGCCTAAGGTCATCCAGCAGGTGCAAGTGGAGAAGTGGGGAATCAAACCTGGTTCTCCCAGATTAGAGTCCGCGCATTTAACTACTCCACCAAACTGGCTAATGCCAATGGTCTTTAAATGTGTCCATAAATGAGTCTTTTTTGGATTCTAGTTGCAGTAGATGGTTACTGGAACTGCTGGTCTGCCTGGAGTCCCTGTGACGCCTCTTTCAAGAAGCGAAGGACCCGACTGTGTAACAACCCTTCACCTCTGAATGGAGGGAAGCCTTGTGAAGGTGAAGCAGAAGAGGAAGAAGACTGCTACGTCTCATTATTTGCAGATAGGTAAGTATGACACCCTTATTTATAGAGCGTCACTGGTGCAGCTTTTTACAGAACACCCTACCACAAGTGACAGCCTTGAGTCGCTGGTTTTAGTTTTGATGTGGGGAATACACAAAAGGAGGAAAAAGTGTGAATTAGCATAAATTAGCAAAACGCCTGGAAAGAAGGTTCTGTATTTTTCTGCAAAGGTCCCGCCCTGCCCACATCAGCCCCATTTCCCAACCATGATCTTCTTGCAGTCATCATTTCCCAAACATTTTCTTCCTTCTGAGCCACCAGAGGTCTTAAAGAAAAATCAGGATTTGCTCTAACGATCCACCTCCATATCTATTTCAAATACTGATTTAGCGCTAAAGCCCCTGTGTAAATAAAAGGTCAAAAGGAGGGGTGGCTAGTCAATCACATCCTCGAGAGGTAATGCAGAATCCTGGTGGAGTGTGTGTAGATTGGAGAAATCTGGGGGGGGGGGGGGGGTAGAGAAAGTATACAGAAAACTCTCTGTCGTGAGCATGCCTTCCTCTGCATTCATGGTGGTGGTGAAAGCAACACAAAATCCTTGTCATGTGGGAGCAGCTCAAATTATATTGGCTCTTCCACTTTGGAGTCCCTTAACTTGGAAGAAATGGGCTGTTGAAGCCACCTTTCTAAGTGCTTGAGGATTGTGAAAATGGCTGTGCTACTGCTGATTTGGGCAGTTTGCTGGTCCCCGGTCCCCAGCAGCTGCTGACGTCACCACTCTAGACAGCCAGTTTGGTGTAGTGGCTAGGAGGGCAGATTCTAATCTGGGAGAACCGGGTTTGATTCCCCACTCCTCCACAGGCAGCTGCTGGTGTGACCTTGGGTCAGTCACAAGTTCTTTCAGAGCTGTTCTCTCAAGGGCAGTTCTTTAGAGAGCTCTCTCAGCCCCACCTACTTCACAGGGTGTCTGTTGTGGGGAGGGGAAAGGAAAGGAGATGGGAAGCTGCTCTGAGACGCCTTCGGGTAGTGAAGGGCGGAATATAAATCCAATCTCTTCTTCTTCTCTGGGTTCTGGCTCTGTGTGGCTCTTGTCTGAGGGTGTTTTTATTCATGTTTCTAACTGGAAGATCACCCATTTCAGGGGGGCTCCGTGTGTAAATGATGATGAAGGCCGAAGAGAAGTAGACATGTTTGAGTCTGAATCTGAGTCTGGGTGCCTGACTCCAGTACCGCCAGAAAATGGATTTATCCGGGTGAGAAGCACTTGTCAAAATACAGAAGGGTCTGAGACTGGCCACGGGTGGGAGATTGGGGCGGGGGTCAGGGTTGCCAGATCCAGGTTGGGAAACTCCTGGAGAGTTGGGGATGGAGCCTGTGGGGGGGACCTCAGTGGGGTACAATGAAGCTGTAACTCCTGGGGATCCCCAGGCCCCACCTGGAGACTGGCATGCCTACCAGCCAAAGATCACTCAGGTCTTTAAAAAAAATTATTTAAATCTAATCTAATTGTTCTTGAAATGATTTAAATAAACAAGGATAACAAATATGGAGGTAACACTAACATATGTCAAAGAGATTAAAAGTAAATAGGCAACCATGTCATTTCTTATTCTTATCTTGTTTTTAATATTGCAGCTTCTAAGATCCTTACCAGAGCCTGTGCAGAAAAGATAAGATAGTCTCACTGAATTCCAAATTTGAGAAATTCATAGGTCATAGGGTGCAACTACCTTCTATGGCTGCCATTACATGAGCCAACATATGACTTTAATAAACTTTCTGATTCCTACCTTCTAAAGGTATGATATGGGGCTCCTCTGATACTTCCTCAGATTTATAGCAAACCCTGTGCTGTCCTCCCTGGAATTATTTCTGGGCGCTGAATAAATTTATTCATAACTCAGTGTAACCGTAGTTTCTAATAGTGGTCAGAAGATCTGGTTCTTGCTGGACTGTGAGTTGTCTCTCCCAAGCCAAAACTCTGAATGTCTGGAACAGTAAGGAAAAACGCATGCTTGAAATTTTGGACAGGAAGCTAAAGCAGATTCTCCTGTGAGTTTATGCTAAGCATTTTAAGCAGTATATCCAGTTAAACGTAAAGTCCACAATCCCTTGATGGGGGTGTGTGTTTAATAATGGATTACCTCAGATATCAAACTTGGTTGCCAATCCTTCCTGAAGCCAAACCAGTTGCCAACTTACATCTGCACTGGTAATGAGGGCCCATACCTGTTTTCAGCAAATGAAAGTTTCAGGGTTTTTTACTCAGACCTAGCTATGGCTCATCATACCGAGGGAAGGCAGCCTGGTATAGCTTGATCTCATCAGATCACAAAAGCTAATCAGGGTTGGTACTTGGATGAGAGACCACCAAGGAAGAGTCTGCAGAGGAAGGCAGTGGCAAACCATCTCTGCTTCTCACTTGTCTTGGAAGCCCCTTGCTTCAGTCTTCAAAAACTGGTTGCAAGTTGATGGCAGTTACATACTTTGCTATGGCTCATATTACAGAATATTCACTTAATGCATTATTCAATGCAATTTCAGAATGAGAGACCTTACTACTCAGTTGGAGAAGAGGCTGAAGTTGTCTGCCTGGATGGACATCATCTCAAAGGCTACCAATTCCTTAGGTGCCTTCCGGATAAAACATGGAATCAACATGCTATAGAATGTGAACGTAAGAACTAAAACATTAGCTTTAATGTGAAGAATAGAATGAAGTCCTTTAAATATAATCTGTAGACCAGTTCCCATATAACTTGTTCATGATACAGGGTGTTTCCCCCACTTTGTTACTTTTCAGGCAAGCCATTAGCTGAAGTGTAACTTACTTAACTTCAATATTTTGACTTGATCTTTCTTCACTCCAGCATCAGCTTGCTCCAGGCCATTGGCCTCTGACGGCATCTTGATCTCCCCATTTAAATTTCAATACGAGATCGGGGAAACCATCCAGATAAATTGCCCAAATGGTTTCATTCTCGTTGGCAAAAAGAAATACACCTGTGGGAATGACCTATCCTGGACTCCTGCTGTTCTGGAATCTCTGTCTTGCAAGAAACGTATGTACCTGCCTGTTCTAATCACTGAACTCATTACGTGCCTTGTCATCTGTGCTATTTCATTTGTTTTGTACCTGGTGTGGAGGAATACCCTCCATCCAAGAATTCACCCCAATATTTCAATTACTGTGATTGCTCCATGTCCACGAACAGGAGCACAGATGCAGACTAGCAGAGGGTGGAGAAAAGGGGGTTGAAGAAGGGAGCCATCAAGCTCCCAGCACAGAGAACTCAAGGTCTTAGTTATGCTAATGGAACTGGCGGAAGCAGGAAATAGCTTACTACACCCTGCTACTGGGTCACACCTAGAGCCATAAAGCTGGGGAAACTAAAGCAATAGAAGGAAAAGTCTTCTTTGGGGACAGGAAAATCACCACAGTGGGGAAGAGTGGGAAGACGGGTGATTTAAGTTTAGAACACAAGAAGAAGAAGAGGAAGAAGAAGAAGAAGAAGAAGAAGAAGAAGAGGAAGAGGAAGAAGAGGAGGAGGAGGAGGAGGAGGAAGAGATTGGATTTATACCCTGCCCTTCACTACCCAAAGGTGTCTCAGAGCGGCTTACAAACTTCTTTCCCTTCCCCTCCCCACAACAGACACCCTGTGAGGTGTGTGGGGCTGAGACAGCTCTTGACAGAAACTGCTCTTTTTCAAGAACAGCTCTTATCAGAACTATGGCCTGCCCAAGGTCATCCAGCCAGGTGGAAGTGGAGGAGTGGGGAATCAAACCCGGTTCTCCCAGATCAGAGTCCGCACATCTTGCCATTGATTTGGAAGCACAGGCCATGATAGACTAAGCTCATACCTAGGGGCTCTATGCAGCAAGGGTGGGACAGGAAAATCACCACAGTGGGGAAAAGTGGGAAGACGGGTGATTTACGTTTAGAACACAAGAAGAGGAAGAGGAAGAGATTGGATTGATAGAAGGTACTGACAGCTAGAGTAAAGGCAGCTCAGCATGTTGTGCTTCCCTTTTCTGTAGAGACAGTGTATGTGCAATCCCTCCCTTTGTCCATGCTAGAAGCTTCTCTATGACTTCCCCTTCTCTTTCTATGCCTTTGTTCTCTCACCTTATGGCCTTGCAAAAGGCTTCTGCAGATCTCTCCTGTGCTAGCAAGCCAGAATCCTACCCACAATATCACACTTCCATACATATACCGCCAGAGTAGCTGGCCACCTGTAACAGGGAACAGTATTATTTAGATTAGACGTATGTTTCTTCTGTTACTACTAAATGCACATGAATGTGAATAAGCTTGAACAAAAGAAGTCCTTTTTTCAGTTGCAGTATACTGGCTTGAAGAGTGTTTCAGAGGGCAGCCCTGTTAAAGGTAACGACAGCTAGAGTAAAGGCGGCTCAGCATGTTGTGCTTCCCTTCTCTTCCTATACCTTTGTTCTCTCTCCTTATGGCCTTGCAAAAGGCTTCTGCAGATCTCTCCTGTGCTAGCAAGCCAGAATCCTACCCACAATATCACGCTCCCATACATATATCGCCAGAGTAGCTGGCCACCTGTAACAGGGAACAGTATTATTTAGATTAGACTTATGTTTCTTCTATTACTACTAAATGCACATGAATGTGAATAAGCTTGAACAAAAGAAGTCCTTTTTTCAGTTGCAGTATACTGGCTTGAAGAGTGTTTCAGAGGGTAGCCCTGTTGGTCTCCAGTAGAACAGTTAGATTTGAGTCCAGAAGCACCATAGAGACCAACAAGATTTCCGGGATATGAGCTTTCAAGAGCAAAAGCTCCCATTTTGTATTATTGTATACAGGGCTTTTTTGGTAGAAAAACCCCAGCAGGAACTCATTAGCATAACAGGCCACACCCAACAGCAGACACTCCTTAGCATATTAGGCCACACCCATGATAGCAAGCTCATTAGCATACTAGGCCACACCCCCGTGTTACCAGAAGTGTGGTCATCCAGCCACACCCACCTTTTGCTTCTTATTCTCTTTACCTTGTTTGTTGATAAAACCTAGAGCTTTTTTTGTAGCAGGAACTCCTTTGCATGTTAGGCCACACACCCCTAATGTAGCCAATCCTAATGAGTTTCTGCTGTTGGGTGTGGCCTATTATGCTAATGAGTTCCT
>NW_015164684.1:456250-467920 GCF_001447785.1 Gekko japonicus
TTATCCAGCCACACCCACCTTTTGCTTGTTGTTCTGTTTACCTTGTTTGTTGTCAAAACCCAGAGCTTTTTTGTATGTTAGGCCACACACCCCTAATGTAGCCAATCCTAATGAGTTTCTGCTGTTGGGTGTGGCCTATTATGCTAATGAGTTCCTGCTGGGCGTGGCCAACTCGGGAGCCAGCCGGAACTCCGTTCCTGTGCGTTCCTGCCCCAAAATAGCCTTGATTGTATATGTTCTTCATCTTGACTCCTTTCTTTGCAACACCCCTCCAGATGGGGATATGAGAACTCAGGGATCTCCATCTGTACTTGTATCAGAGGAAGGAAGCTTTGACTCTTGAAAGCAAATACCCCAAAATCTTGTGGGTCTCTAAGGCGCTACTGGACTCGAATCTGGCTTGAAGGGTGTTTTACCACACTGTCCTGCCTATGCAGCTTTGCTATATTAACCAATTACAAATATTTCCAATCATATGAACTTTAAACTACTGCAACTTCAAGTAACGCTAGCCTGTCCTATATAATAATTTAGGAAGCACCTGGTATAGGAAAAGAGGTTTTCACCTTTTCTTTGTTTCCTTGCTCAGCCTGAAATGCTTAAACAGAACATGTGTAATATTTTTATTCATTTATTACACTTTCTTATATTTTAGATGTTCTAATCTGATCTCTGGAAAAACACCACACCTGTTTAGTCTTGCTATCTGAAGTGTGATAATGGGGAGGAGCAGCAGGGAAGTTCGCCATCCCTGGAGCATGGTAGCTCTAAATTGCAAATTTGTGATGGACAGCTCCTGTGCTTGCTTGTGGGAGTGCAGTGGGAGGTGTGACAACTAGGCAGAGTCTCTAAACACTAATGTAGGTGCAGAGTGCTAGTCGTATGGCATAGTCCAGCAGGAGATTCAGAGTAATTGATGGCAGCAGGTGGCTACCCAGTTTGTTTTTTGCTCCCATGGGGAGCAAGGGGAAGGGGTGGTGGCACCAGACGGAGACTTGGGATAGCTGTGGAGATTTTCTGAATTCCCAGAGGCCAACCAGAAGGAACAGGACAGGGCTTCTGAATCACACCACATAAGAACATAAGAGAAGCCATGTTGGATCAGGCCAATGGCCCATCCTGTCCAACACTCTGTGTCACACAGTGGCCAAAGCCGAGTTGCCATCAGGAGGTCCATCAGCAGGGCCAGATGAAGAAGAGAGAAGAGATTGGATTTATACCCTGCCCTTCACTTGGAGTCTCAAAGTGGCTTACAATCTCCTTTCCCTTCCTTTCCCCACAACAGACGCCCTGTGAAGTAGGTGGGGCTGAGAGAGATCTTTTGAGGACTGCTCTTGAGAGAACAGCTCTGAGAGAACTGTGGCTTGCCCAAGGTCACCCAGCAGCTGCATATGGAGGAGTGGGGAATCAAACCCAGATCTCCCAGATTAGAGTCCGCGCTCCTAACCACTACACCAAACTGGCTCTCAGATGTAAGGCTGAACAAGCTGGGTATCACTGTTATAAATCAAGGGTGCACAACTAGTGATTTGCCGAGCTGAATGAAGGCCACCAAAGACCCAGTGAACCTCTTGACTTTGCTGGTTGCACGGGACCATAGAAACAAGGGATTTGTCAGTTCTGTGGCAGGCTGCAAATATGTGATTGATAATCTGTGCTAAGATTGGTAGGTCACAGATCAAGAAGGATTGTTCTAAACCACATTAATCCATATTTTCCCCCTTAACTATGGTGATTCACAATGGCATACACCTACATTCTACTTATCTTCCTGGCAAACTAGGAAAAATAATTTTCACAGAGCCAGTTTGGTGTAGTGGTTAGGAGCGTGGACTCTAATCTGGGAGAGCCGGGTTTGACTCCCCACTCTTCCACATGCAGCTGCTGGTGTGACCTTGGGTCAGTCATAAGTTCTTTCAGAGCTGTTCTCTCAAGGGCCTTTCTTGAGAGAGGTCTCTCAGCCCCACCTACCCCACAGGGTGTCCGTTGTGGGGAGGGGAAGGGAAAGGAGATTGTTAGCTGCTCTGAGACTCCTTTGGGTTGTGATGGGTGAGGTATAAATCCAATCTCCTCCTCCTTCTCCTCCTCCTCCTCCTCCTTCTTTATAGTTTGCCAGCCAGTGAGTCAAAGGGAAGTGCAGCCAGGGCCACCACCTCTCAGACTGGTACAATAGTGCAGGCAATAATTTGTTCCTCTCTGCAGCCTCCTGAAATGGCTGAAAGTGAGGAGGCCTTCTTGTTACCCAGAGGCAAGGTGGTGATGTCAGCAGCGTATGGTTCAGTTTAGGCCAAACCACCACAGTTTGACGATTGCCAGTTACTCTTTCAGATGTGCAGATCATTTCCAAAGGCAACTGCGGGCCCGGACGGAAAGAGGTGGAGTCTCAATGCGTGTGCATGTCTCCCGAGGAGGACTGTGAGTAAGTAAGAAGAATGAGCCAGATGTTGCCTACTTGTGGCCGGTCAGCTGTTTGATGGCCTCCCTGGTTTTGCAATTCCAGGCAGGCGGCAAACAGAAGGGATATCCAGCCCTCTGTGTTGGGTGGGTTGCCTGGGGCTTGGGAGGTCACACTTTGCCAAGCTGTATAAGATGGAGTTGCTATGACTCCTTGTCTCCTCTCCATCCTTCATGTCACCTTAATGTCCTTCTGGAGACTAAAGATTGGGATACTCAGCCCTGACCTGGATAACCCGGGCAAGCTTGATCTTGTCAGATCTCGGAAGCTAAGCAGGGTTGACTCTGACAAGTACTTGGATGGGGCAACTTCCTTGGACTACCATGTTGGGAGGACAGGGGCAGGCTTTATTCAGCCACCTCCCTGAATATCCTCCAGGCCCCCAGTAGGGGTCAGTCCCCAGAGGTCGCCATGACTTCCAGGTGCACGCACACACACATGCACATATAAAAAAGACCAAAAAAAGATTGGGATACACCTCTGGTTCCCACTCAGAGAATGCAGATGCTGATGTTAAAGGTGAATTCCATACTGGCGATTTTGTTGGGCTCAGGTTTTAATGCACAGCAGCCTTTTTCCTCATGGCATCATGGTGCATTCATGACATTGCAGCTTTTCCCTGGTTTTGCCGTGATCTTTCCTAAACCCGTTTTTCTGTGATTAGTTTGGAAAGACTGCAGTCAAAGCAGGGTGGTTGCCATGGGGGAAGGGACAGTGCTGATCTTTCCCAGTCCTGCCCATGTCAGTGCCGTCTTCCCCGCCCCAGCCCCTGGTGGGCACCACCCCCACCATTCCAGTGGAGGACTTTGCTGCAGGGAGTTCCTTTATCAGTACTTGACAATTCATTACAGCCATGTGGATGCCCTGTTGCCACTGTGCATGCCTCTGCAGAACCTGAGTCCCATCACAGAGTGGAAGCAGCCAGAGACAACATCAGCACATAGGGTCAGTGTTCTTTGTAGACGTCATTGCACATGAGGCACAGAGCAGTCACTGAATGGTGGAGGTAGAAAAGAGCAAGGGCAATTCTGCATCTAGCATTCGCTCCACATTTTTTCAACTGGGAGGGAAAAGTGCAGCTCAAAACCACATTCAGATATTTTGGGGCAACACCGTACTGACTGCAAAGTCACACCTGAACAGCCATAAAATGGCTATAAATCTATGCCAAAGGTACAATAAAATCCAATGATCAAAGAAAGCGAAAGTGGCATGGAGTGTGGAGGCTACCATAAAACCCGATGATCAAAGGAAGTGAAGCCAGCATGCAATTCAGAAGGGAATTTCTGTTCCAGTGTGGGTTTCATAAAACAACGGAGGGAAAAGCCAATGCAGAATCAGCCCAAGAGTCCAGTGCCACCTTAAAGATTAACAAAATTTGTGGGAGGTTATGAGCTTTCATGAGTCACTTCTCTAAAGAAGTGAGCAGTGACTCATGAAAGTTCATTCCCTGCCACAGATTTTGTTCATCTTTATGAGCTCCCATCTCTAGTTCCAGCTCCTGCCAACCTAGCAGTTCGAAAGCAAGAAATTGCAAGTAGATAAATAGGTACCGCTTCGGTGGGAAGGTAACAGAGTTCCGTGCGCCTTGGTGTTTAGTCATGCCGACCACATGACCACGGAAACGTCTTCGGACAGCGCTGGCTCTTTGGCTTTGAAACGGAGATGAGCACCGCAACCCTAGAGTCGGATTCAACTGGCTTTCGAGCAAGGGTGGTACTGGACTTTTGCTCTTTTCTACTGCCAGCCACAGACTAACCTGGCTACCCATCTTGAATAGTCAAAGTCACGCTAATGCAACAGAGGAGGAATCAGGGGTTAAATATGTCACCTGGGCATTAAGACTGTGTAACAGAGCCAAGTTCCTTGCCAACCTTTCCCTCTTCACAGTCTCGGCTCAGAAGACATCTGTGTACTGAATGTCACATCTGCTCAAGCCTTTACAAAACCCGGCTGCCGGTACCTGGCGGAGAAATGCAGGGGTGATGATGGGCTCCACTTCCTTCATCCTGGCCCCTGCAATGACAACACCGATTTGACCTGGGCAACCGAGAGGGCCAGCCTTTCACCAAACAGCTTGAGGAAGGAGCCCTGCGGATATGATGAGTGTTACGACTGGGAAACATGTTCAGGTAGGAGGCGCTGGGGAAGGGGTGACTCAGAAGGTGAGCTCGGTCCCCGTTTCCCAAAGGTTCATAAGTGAGTGCTGGGCCTTGAATGGAGGATTTTTCCAAATGGTGACATATCCCATTCACATTTCATTGTGTGTTCCCATGACTTAAGGACTAAATGTCCTGAAGGATACATTCCTGCACTCCCTAAGGGAAGCCAGCCTTGAAAACTACAGGTCCTGTATCAGTTCCACAGTGTGGACCAGTGGCAGACACGCAGATCAACAGGTTAAGCGCTGTCTCTATGAAATAACCTGCTTGCGTATACTAATTGCATGATCTGATTAATTTATGGACCACTTTCACAAAGGCTTCCACACACTCACATTCACAAACGTAGCCTGAGCTCATCAGAACTTGAATGCTAAGCAGGGTCAGCCACAGTTAGTGCTTGGATGGAAGACCATGAGGGAAGACCTGGTTTACTATGTCCAGAAAAGCACTGGCAAACCACCTGTGCTTGTCACTTGCCTGGAACGCCCCATGGATGGGGGTCACCATGGTCTTTGTGTTTGCAAAATGCCCCTCTGCCTAGTTAAATTATTTTCCACCTGGCATTTAATAGTGGGTGGTAAAGGGCTTATTCATGGTCTTTGATGGTCAATAGGTTCTCCAAGATGGCAGGATTTGGGTTGCATCTTTTTGCTTTAAAGTTTGGCAGTTTTGAATTTGGCCAGAGACAAAGAATCTGGAAGTAGCTGTCAAGAAACAGCTCTGAGGACTTGCAAGGGCAGATTCTGGCTTCAGAGGGAACTTGTGCTTTTTCAAAATTTGGCCAACAAACAGTGTTTGTTGTGGGTCTCTGGTATTCTCTTTCTCTGCCATAAAATGGCCTCCTGCTTAGATATGGATAGCAGGAAGAAATAAGATACCACAATGGAGGCCTAAAAGACCAGATTGTGAAGACTGAAGATGTTGAAACAGCAAATCTCATTTCCATAATAAAGGCCCCCCTTCTCAGGCCTTGCTGATTCTAAACTGGCTGCCTCCAGGGTTACAATTGCGGCTGTCCCTTAATAACAGTTTGGAAGAAGGCGGAGAGATCTGTTCTTGCCCTGTCCCCTTCCAGGAGTTGCTGCAGAGCCGTATGATTGTTGTTTCATCCCACAGAGCTGTAACCACCACATGGGTCTTTTTGCATTGATATTTCCAGTGGGATTTGTGTGCTAAATTCAGATCTAGAGCAATCATGTTGCTACCGGTTTCCGTGAGGATTGTAGAAGGGAAAGGTGGTGTGTGAATAAATGCCATTCCTCCCACTACTTGCAGCCAGTGTTCCCTCTAAGCTGAGTTAGCGTGAGCTAGCTCAGTTTTTTAGCCTCCAGCTCAGGCATTTTTGTCTTAGCTCAGGAAGGAGGGCTCCAGAGCAAACGAATTCAGGTAGTAACCATATCGCTCGCTCGCAACTTTAATAGCAGTAGCTCACACAGCAGAATTTTTGCTCACAAGGCTCTGCAGCTTAGAGGGAACGCTGCTTGCAGCATATCTCCCTGCTAGATTGGTCACATATTGTAGAAGTGAGCAGGGATGGGATACTGGGCTGCAGGGAAGAAAGCTGTGAACAGGAGAAGAAGTGTCCATTTCCCACCTATCCGCACTTTGCACTCCAAACATGAACCTTCAGCTCTTGGCTTCTGCAACAAGGAAAGGCACAGCTCTGCTGCTGCTGCTGCATCACATTTCATCCTAAAGCTAACTTAACTTTCCTTTTTTTGTTTGTTTGTTTGCTTTTCTGTAAGAGCATGATCAAACCATAACTCCATGAAGTATTCTTTATAAAAACTCTTTTGGGTTGCAGTCCTGTGCTCCTTGGGAATAAGTCCCATTGAAACACAAAAGAATTATTGTTTGAGTTGCGGCGGGTTGGTGTATTTGGCTTAGACGAGAGTATGAAAAACAGCGGAAAAGTCTGTCTGTGTGAGATTCATATTGATTTATGGTTTCAGCGAAGGAGAGAGGGAGAGAGAGGCTTTTGGAGCGTTCAGTCTCCAAGAAAGTGAAAGTGTGTGTCAGTGTCCCCTTATGCAAGTTTTTTTTGTTTTTTTTTTACTTGGTGATAAAATTGTGGGGTTTCTCGTAAATTGCCTTGGCTGAGAACACACCCATTAAGTTTCTGCCAGGAAACAGAAGATCTGTCTGGTTTTATTTTTCCTGTCCCTCCTTCCTGATGTGATCCTGTTTCAGCCCAAAGAAGAGAACATGTTCACACCTGGAGCCCAAATGTAATCTCACCCCTCTCTCTGTCTCACACCTATATAAGGGACACTCTGGACTAGAGTTCATTTTTTTTTTAATGATTGGTAGGCTGGGACTAGAGAGAAGAAAATTGTATGCAGTGTGAAAACCGCGGACTGAATCAGCTTTCTCAAGACGAGGCAGCAGTGGGTAGAGGGGCTGGGGTTGCCAACAGGCCTGGAGAAAAACGTCCTCTCCCTTGACAGAGGCTTGATGGGATGTCGTGTGCCAGATGTCGTCATTTGCTACATACGATGAAAAGCTTCGCCTCCCCATTTCCACATATTTTGAAAGAGAAAGGACATTTTTTTTCCTCCAGGCCTGTTGGTAACCCTAAGACTGGCTTGACAGAGCCAGCTCCTGGTTGCAATAAAAGAAATTACTGCAGTGTCAAAAAAGACTCAGGGCAGGGGGGAATGCATTAGGGTTGCCAACCTCCAGGTGGGGCCTGGAGGTCTCCCACTATTACAATTGATTGTCAGGCAACAGAGATCAGTTGCCCTGGAGTGAAAGGTTGCTTTGGAGGGTGAACTGTATGGCATTGTACCCTCCTGAGGTCCCTGCCCTCCCCAAAAAACCCAGTCTCCCCAAGCTCCACCCCCCCCAAATCTCCAGGTGTCTCCCCCCCAGAACTGGTGACCCTAGAAATGCAGCCTAATAGCTGTTTTAGTGACAGAATGATAATAACAAACTCGTGTTTGTTGAGAACGAAGCACAGATCATTCACAGCTGGTCCTAATTTTTTTTGTTCACAGAACGTCAATCAGTGTGTACCTGCATGCTCCCATACCAGTGCCCAAAGGATCAGGGCCCATTCCACTGTATCCAGATTGGATCTGGGCGTCGGAAGAGGACATCCACCCTCTGCGCATTGGGGGCAATGAAATGTGCCAGTACAAGGACGGAACTGTTGCATCCTGGGAAGTGTCTGCCTTAAAACTGGGCCAAAGGCATTCACCCTTACAGAAGAGACAAATACATTTCGGTAACATTCTCTTCAGAATAAATGTCAATGAATGCTAACACTTCGATATGTATTTATAACAATGATTGCAGTGTATAGTCTTTTAAAATCAGGCTTCGAACCTTTGACGGGGCGCCATTGGAGCTGACGTCGAGGGTGAAGAGCCCGGGGGTGGTCCCGGATGCCTCGCTGACTAGGGAGGCCCAGGTCCCCACCACTGCTAGGTCTGCCTTTTCCCACCTGAGGCGGATCAGGTGGCTGGTCCCATATCTCAGCCCCCATGACCTAGCTACAGTGACCTAGCTACATAACACCAGAACCCTCATTTCACATTGGACTCCACACCCAACCTGGGTACTCTGTAATGTATGAATCAGGGCTAGGGTTGCCAGCCTCCAGGTGGAAGCTGGAGATCTCCCAGAATTACAACTGGTCTCCAGACGACAGAGATTACCTCCCCTGGAGAAAATGACTGCTTTGGAAGGTGGACTGTATGGGACTATATCCTGCTGAGGTCCCTTCCCTCCACAAATCCTGCCTTCCCCAAGCTCCACCCTCAAAATCTCCAGGTATTTCCCAACTCTGAGCTGGCAACCCTAGCCCTGATTCATACATTACAGAGTATACAGGTTGGGTGTGGAGTCCAATGTGAAATGAGGGTTCTGGTGTTGTGTATGTGTGTGAAACCCCTTCTGCCTGCAGGCTGTGGTTCTGATCAAATCCCTGGTTGCACAGAGGGGACCCCTGCATACTCTATTGTGTGTAAATCGACAACTTGATTCTATGGCAAAGTAGAGACTTGAAACCAGGTTTCCATAGGTCCTGTTCTCACTTGCTAACCACTACACCACAGTGGCTCAGCGCTGTTATGGTATCTATCTATCTATCTATCTATCTATCTATCTATCTATCTATCTATCTATCTATCTATCTAATTCAATTTGTATCCCGCCCTCTCCGCAAGTGGGCTCAGGACAGGTTCTATCATAAAATTCACAATACAACAAATTGACCATTAAAATAAATCTAAAAACCTGTCTCAAACAGTGCTCAGTAAAAGACTGATGCCTCAACAGATTTCAACAAGAAATCTCCCCAAGCTCCACCCTCAAAGTCTCCAGGTATTTCCCAACTCGGAGCTGACAACCCTAATTGGGGCTCTTGAACTAGGCAGTCTGGGGCTGGCCACTGTGTGAACCAGAAAGCTGAACTGGATGAGGCACTGGCCTGAACCAGCAGGGCTCTACTTATGTTCATTGTGAGGGCCCATATCAGTGCAATGTGCAAGTGTCCTATCATCCACCAGGAAGGGACTTAACTTGAAGCAAAGAAAGGCTGCATTTCTCCTCAGACATGTAGCAAATACTACAGCAGTCATGCAAGTTCAGTGGTCAAACTTACACAACCCGCTCATTGTTCTTGAAGGGCCTCATCTATGGCTGACTTACTAGCTAAAGAAGAATACTATTTGTGAGTGTGTCCCTTCGAGAAAGGGGAATAAACAACTCCCTGTGAAGATGTTTGGTTGCCGAAGACAGTATAAGCAGTGACGTTATGGAGCCACACAGGAGATGGAGCTTTCGGTATTTGTGGTTTCCTTCCTTTGTCCCCAGTGTCCCTGAGAATAAACATTCTTTCCTTAGGATGGGCATCGTTCCTATGATGATGAGCCCACCAGAATAAGTCTGCAATTGTTTGCTTCATTTCCCAAAAGAAAGGCCATTTTCCTCCATGAGTAAAGATGCAAAAGCCTTTCCAGAAACTCATCTGTGTTTCCTCCAAGGCAACACATGTGGCTCTCCCCTCCTCCATTGTTTCCTCACAACAACCCTCCTGTGTATGACAGGCTGAGAGGGACGAGTGGCTCAAAAACTCTCAGCGATGGCAAAGGGAGGATTTGACCTCCGCTCCTACACTGACACTCTAAACACCACACTGACTCTCAATCCACATCTTTAGGAGGCTAGTACAATAATTTAGTTGTGTTTGCCCTGTGATCCAAATATATCCCTGATCCCATCCCTGTGTATTGGAGGAGAATGGGGCAGGCCTTGCTGAGGTGAGGGAGGCGAGGGCTTTGCAGAAAAACCTTAAAGCTGGCATGCTTTAGAGCTAGCAAGAGTGTGACAAAATATATATGAATGGGTGGCATTTCACAATTGTGCAAGACAATGGGGGGAAACTGCTGGCACACCCCGGATTGATATTCTTGTGCCCCGTCCAATAGTATATGTCCTAACATTGTTGCAGCCAACACATTTGGTCTGGGGTAGAAGAAGAGAGAAGAGGAGAAGAGATTGGATTTATACCCCGCCCTTCACAGCCCAAAGGTGTCTCAGAGCGGCTGACAAACTCCTTTCCCTTCCCCTCCCCACAACAGACACCCTGTGAGGTAGGTGGGGCTGAGAAAGCTCTGACAGAAACTGCTCTTTTTCAAGAACAGCTCTTATCAGAGCTATGGCTTGCCCAAGGTCATCCAGCCAGGTGCAAGTGGAGGAGTGGGGAATCAAACCCGGTTCTCCCAGATTAGAGTCCGCGCACTTAACCACTACACCAAACTGGCTCTCTGGGTAGTGTTTGCTGTTTCCTAGCTCCTGGAATAACTTCTCTGATAGCTCAGAAAATGGTTTAGCAGAAGCACTTTCCTAGGGGGTGTTGTGGCTGGCTGGCTCCCTCCCTCAAAGCTGCAAGATCCCCCCCCCTTAAAAAACCACATTGTCTGGGGAAATCCTCACGATGACCATCAGGGTGTCTTCCTTACCCAGGGCCATCGCACTCTTTTGGACTATTTTGTCCAACCTTTTAGGCTAGCAGAAGTTTCCCAAGAGAAAACTTCTCCCTGCCTTTTCTCAGTCATGAATGCCCTAGAATCAAGTCTATTGTTTTTGCACTTGCACAACAATCAGACATCATTTTATGCAGCAGGCTTAGGGCTCTTGTAGCCTCCCTCCCCCCCCGCCCCCGAAATGTTCTGTCTGGAGAAATCCCAGGATGTTTCCTATGGCATTAGTTCGGCATGGAGAATGTTTTCTTCCCTCGGCAAAGTGCATGGTAAGTACCTTGGATTGATCATTTTACCCATTTCTCCTGTGCAGAGGAGTTTCCCAGGTGGCTGTCTTGAGAAAACAGCTGTTGTAAAGTGAAGGAAAATTGGCAAATGCATTAGTAAAAGCCAAGCCCAAGCTCTGAGTAAAAGAAAAACCTGAAAGGCAAAACTAACTCTTTGTGTTACTTTGTCAGAGAAATCCCATGATGGCTTACCTGGGCGGAAGAGCAAAGACAGGTTCTTCAGCCAGAATACTCTTCTACTGTTGCTACAAAGACAGTTTCTTCTCTTGCTGCTTTTGTGCTAGACTCTTGCTTCTGGGCAGGGGCATTTATGTTGTGCCGGGAGAATACCATTCCTCCCGAGTGCTCTCTTTTGGCTCTGCACACTACTTTTTAAAAACTGTAGGAACTTATGGCTGGGCCATTTGGAGAAGACGAGATGGAAACTCACTGTCACACGAATGCACACATACACGGCACCTTTCAGACCATATGGGACTATTCCCCAGGAGTACTGATATCTTTAGCCAGCCCACTTGATCTGTTCTATTCACTGGCAATGGCTATAAACAAATAACTGACTCAAGCCGAGGACACCGATCCCATTGCAACACTGCAGCGGAAAGCGGATGCCGGCTGGCTTGGGTCGCTGCTTGCTTGCCATCTAATTTTGTGAATACATTCAATCTTGAAAAGACCTCTGGATCCTACTGAATCTTCTTCCCATAATAGAAATACCAATGCTGGACCAGAGGTACCCGGAGGGTTGCCAGCCTCCAGTTTGCACCTGGAAATCG
>NW_015164684.1:468234-477890 GCF_001447785.1 Gekko japonicus
TATGCTAATGAGTTCCTGCTGGGTGTGGCCAACTTGGGAGCCAGCCGGAACTCTGTTCCTGTGCGTTCCTGCCCCAAAATAGCCCTGCCTGCTATTACAATTGATCTCCAGACTACAGAGATCAGTTCCCCCGGAGAAAATGGCTCCTTTGGAAGGTGGACTCTATGGCATGGCATCCTGCTCAGATCTTTCCCCTCCCCAAGCCCCACCTAGAGATCGCCCACTATCCCAAACCCCACCCTCCCCTGGCTCCGCCCCCCCCAATCTCCAGGTATTTCCCAACCCAGAGCTGGCAACCCTAGTGTACCAGAAATCTGGCTCACTCTCTCTCTGGCCTTCTATTTATTTGTTTACAATATTTATAGCCTGCCTTTCTGCTCTCATCGGGACCACCAAGCTAGCTAACAGACTTTAGACATACATAATATAAATATGTCTTTAAAAGCATTAAAACCAAACAAAAACACATCATTAAAACCATTAAAACCAAAGCTAAAATACACAGAAAGGTAAAGGTAAAGGTTTCCCTTGCTCGAAAGCTAGTTGAATCTGACTCTAGGGGGCAGTGCTCATCTCCGTTTCCAAGCCGAAGTGCCAGCACTGTCTGAAGACTTCTCTGTGGTCATGTGGCCGGCATGACTAAATGCTGAGGCGCATGGAACATTGTTGCCTTCCCACCGAAGCAGTACCTATTTATCTACTTGCAATGTCTTGCTTTCGAACTGCTAAGTTTGCAGGAAAAGTACACATACAACAGCATAAAAACAGCAATTAAAATATTGGGCAGAAAGGTGGGATTACTGAGGGGAATGCTGGAAGAAACAAAAAGTCTTCACCCACTGGCAGAAGATGGCAACAGAAGGAGACTGACGAGTCTCTTGGGAGAGAGTCCTGGAGTTTTTGTACCACAACCAAGAAAGGCCTCTCTCGGGTTGCTACTTGTCTAATCTCAGAAGGCAGGGGTACCGAAGCAGGGTGTGACAGACACAGGCTAGGTTCTGCCTCTCTCTTAGAGTGCAGTCAGACGGCGTGCTGGGAGCGGTTTAAATCGCTCCGGCCCTGATGTGGTTTTTTTTAACCTGGAGAATCGCGATCACACTCACCTCCTTGCTCCGGATTGCTGTGCAGCCACATCGCTCCCTGCCGTCCACACGCGGAAGCGTGCATTGGTGTTGTTTTTCTCTCTCTCTCAGTTTGGGCATGTGCACAGGCAGCCATCTGTAGAACTAAAATTTTTGCGCGTGCGCAGAACAGCGATTTCTACTTCAACCCGACTGCTGTAACACTTTCCTTTAAACTTTAAAGGAACAATTCCCTTTAAACGTTTACCCCAAAAATGGCCTCCGTGAGATCCCGAACTCATCTAAACGTTAAAACTAGGCACCATTTAAACATTGTTTTTAATAACATGGTGGCGGACCTCCGCCTATGCGCACACCGCCAACGCTTTAAAAAATGGCGGGTGAAAAGCGGAAGCCTCGGGCAGCTTTTGAGTGGGAAGGGGGTTTAAACCGGAAATGGCTTGACACTGCAGGAGCAATCAGACATCAGAAAAGTGTGGCTGGAACCGGAGAATCAGGAAAACACCACTTGGGGACCTGGTATCAAAATACTCTGGGTTAAAGCGGTTTTGAGCTGGAAAGCGACAGCTGGGGACGGGAGGCAGATGTTGATTGTGTGACCGCGCAGATAAAATCTGTTTCTGAGGTGGGCCGAAAGCAGACTAAACGGCCCGTCTGAACGCACCCTAAAAGCAACCAATGAGAGCTGATGGAATGCTGAGAGGGGCAGACTTGAAAAACAGCCATTGAAAATGACAGGAGTTTGTAGCAGAGGAGTTGGTGACATAGGACGTGAAGTGAAAAATGGAGGATTACTGACTGGAACTGTGCATAAGAACTACTTAGAGCAGGCTGAAAATAGTCCGTTTGTACCCACAGGATCTCAGTTGCAGGAATAAGACCTCAGTCCAAAAGTTCAACGGAAGCAAAACATTTGTTACTTATATTTTACTTTCCTCCGTGTTTTGTTCAGATCATAAATAAAAGTTTCGTTGTTTTGATTAACTCCATGGGCTGCTTGTCTAAGGGAAAGAAACACACACACACACACACTTTAATATCTCAGTGAGTGACAGTGAGTGATGGGAACAGTGTTTGAGCCCCAACCTCAATACCTCTGTGTGAGCGAGGGCTTGTTATTAAAGGGGGCTGAGCTACCCGGTCTGTTGATGTCTCTGAGACTGAGAGAGAGGACATGAGGTGTGAAATGGTCATGGTCCTCTGTATAGTTTAAAAGAGACAAGAAGGGTAGCTTGTGACGTGCTGACCTATGTATAACCCATCATCTGAGAGAGGGGTTTAAGAGGATGGTAGGCACTCTGTGTGAAGAAAAAAAGGCATCACACAGGGCCTTGGAAGATGACCATAGCAGTCTTGTTGGTTCATAAGCGAGTAGGTGGTCCTTCAGGTATGCTGGTTCCAAGTGGTGTAGGGCTTTCAACTGTGCCCAGAAACAAACTGGGAGGAAGTGTAAATGGGCCAAGACTGGAGTACTATTGCCCCTACTACCCAATCCAGTTGACATCCTGGCTGCAGCATCCTGCACCAACTGAAGTTTCCAAACACTTTTCAAGAGCAGTCCCATGGAGAGTGTGCTGCAGTGATCTAACCTAGACGAAACTGGGGAATGCAGCAGTAGCCAGATCTTTTCTACCCAGGAAAGGCCGCAGCTGGCTAATCAGTTGGCTAGTAAAAGGCACTTTTGGCCCAGCTGCCACTTCCTCATCTAGTGGTAGGCATGGGTCCAAGAGCACCCCGACTGTGGACCTCTTCTTTCAAGGGGCGTGCAACCTCATCCAAAATGAGTGACATCTTAAGACCTGGGTCGGACCTTCTGCTCACCAGTAGCAATTGTTGGAATTAAGCTTCAGTTCATTAGCCCACATCCAAAATTGCTTTCAGGCACTGGTTTAGGATTTCTACAGCCTCCTTGGGATTGACTGGAAAAGCAAAGTAGAGCTGAGCACTATGTGCATATTGGTGAGAACCCAGCCCAGTGTTTAAAAGCATAGGAGACAAGATGAAACCTTTTTATCCCCCCTGACACAGAACTGAGCTGGGCCTTTAATGCGCCAACATTAAGTATGTTTATCTAGAAGTAGGGTTACCAGATATCTTTTTTTAGAGGCTGTGTCCTCTTTTTTTGGTGGCCATCCTCTTTTGGGCTCTTTTTTAAAAAAAGTATGACAATGTCTTCGTTTGGGGTTGGAAGGTTAGGAATATGCCTAGTTAGCTGCAATTATCACAGCTTAAATATTCTAGGCATATTTAAAATGAGATATATCATAGTGATCACTTGGTTGAAGTAGTCATTCGGGAAATATGTCCTCTTTTTTGCTTTTCAAAATATGGTAACCTTATGCAGAAGTCAATTCTAGTGGTACTTGTCTTAGTGTTTGGCACTGGAGCATGGGTCATACTGAACTATTCTCAAGGAATCTCCCAAATTAAGCCTTTATTTTAGGCAGCTGTTTTCTCAGAATGTTAATAAAGCATTTATACATCAAGAAACAAACTTGTCTGATGTACCGCACTCTACATGCTAACCAACATGATATTATTTATGCTGAATTCTGTGTTTTAAAAAACACACACGGTTGTGAACAGTGTTCCCTCTAAGCTGAGTTAGTGTGAGCTAGTTCACAGTTTTTTAGCCTCCGGCTCACACATCTTTGTCTCAGCTCAGGAAGGAGGCTCCAGAGCAAACTGATTTATGCAGTAGCCAAATCACTCGCTCACAACTTTAATGCCAGCAGCTCACAAAGTTGAATTTTTGCTCACAAAACCCCACAGCTTAGAGGGAACATTGGTTGTGAAATATGTGAAAACATTAATCTAAGCAGGTTAAGCGCAGGAGTTACACTGGAATTTTTTTTTAAGTTATTTATTGATGCATGGTACATATTGCTTTGCTCTTTGAGTAGTTCAGGACTGAAAGGAAGTTGGCACAATACATTCCATCTGCTTATGTTGCAGGTCATTGCAGAGCTGAATGACTTGTGGTCCCGTTTCCCTCATTTCCCGTTATAGACCTATATGGGCGCCATGTTGCTCATTTGTTTGCATGCTTATGTCAGCTGTTACTCCCACTCTGGAGGCAATTCATGAGCAGTAGGACTGTTATCAGCCAAAGTAAAGCCCCATTATATTTCAGTGGGAGGCTTTTAAGCACATTCTTAGCTCTCTCACTCGAAACAATGTGACTTGAAAGTGCTTCACTTTGGTAAGATCACGTCCCGAGAGACAAAAAGGTTGGAAATAGCCATATACCTGAAAAAGCATACTCATAGTTGTGCAATGAGCTGGGGATACAAAATGCGGTCAACAGCTGGCCTGAAGACTAGCAAAACGCTGGCAAGCAGATTTCCTGATAGGACTAATTTGCGTGTCTGGGACCAAAGCATTCCTATGGAGGTCCCTCCTCCTACCTCCAAAGCATCCCTCGTCCTCCTGATGAGTGGACCTGCTGGACCTCCTGATGGCACTGGTATTTCTGGCCACTGTGTGACACAGAGTGTTGGACTGGATGGGCCTTTGGCCTGATCCAACATTGGCGTCTCTTATGTTCTTATGTCCTACCTCCATCCCAATGCTTGTGAAACCTTTGAGTCTCACAAGACTTTGCCTTCTAAGCCACAACTGGCAGACCCCATACAGGTTCTGCAGCCCATGTGAGCAGCAATGGCTGGGTAATTTGCGTGTCTGGGACCAAAGCATTCTTATGGAGGTCCCTCCTCCTAACTCCAAAGCGTCCCTCGTCCTACCTCCATCCCCCATGCTTGTGAAACCTTTGAGTCTCACAAGACTTTGCCTTCTAAGCCACAACTGGCAGACCCCATACAGGCTCTGCGGCCCATGTGAGCAGCAATGGCTGGGGCTAAAAGCATATGGCGATGCATACTTTCATGTGTAGAGGCATACTTCAATCCCAAGACACTGCAGGTTGCTTGGGCAGCAGTCTACAGTTGGATAGGATCCAAAATCACTTGAGCAGCAGGCTCTCAGAGGTCTCACCACCCCAGAGATTGGTGGGCTACCTGGGAAACACAGGGCCCCCCCACACCGTGAGGCTCAGGGAGTCGCCCAAAGGATGGCTGTTGCTGGAACTACAGGTGACCAAAGGCAAAGGAAGCCAGGGCGTCTACAGTTGGATAGGATCCAAAATCACGTGAGCAGCAGGCTCTCAGAGGTCTCCCCACCCCAGAGATTGGTGGGTTACCTGGGAAACACAGGGGCCCCCACACTGTGAGGCTCAGGGAGTCGCCCAAAGGATGGCTATTGCTGGAACTACAGGTTCCGTTAGAGTGACCAAAGGCAAAGGAAGCCAGGACTCCTGCAGCTGTCCAGAGGATGGTATTCCATCTGGAATGGCTTCTTATGAGGAACATTGCACCAGCTGAAATGATGGCACAACTATTCAAAGAAGAATAATCCAGATCTCCTTTGCCTTGTAGGTCTCCAGGCCAGTTCCCAACATCCTGTCACGTTCTAGCACAAACCAGCATTGTGATCCTACACAGAGTTACGCCCTTCTAAGACCATAGACTTCAGTGGACTTCGAACAGGCTACCTCTCCTTAGGATTCCACTATAAGAAACAGAACTTAAGTATAAGGCTGTGCAGTTAACGACAGGCTTTGCCCTCCGCAGGGGTCATTTCGTAGAAAAAGAGCTAGGGGGACTCATAAACCAGCATTGTGATCCTACACAGAGTTACGCCCTTCTAAGACCATAGACTTCAGTGGACTTCGAACAGGCTACCTCTGCTTAGGATTCCACTGTAAGAAACAGAACTTAAGTATAAGGCTGCACAGTTAACGACAGACTTTGCCCTCAGAGATCAGAAGGCTGATTTAATACCAATCTTCTTGCTGTTGCCAATCACGTTATTTGATGCTTCCCCATACGAATGAATTGGCTCCTATGGTGAAAATATGAGTGCTGCACTTGGGGGATATGGGTGAAACCTCCCTTGCACCCTAGATGCTAGGTGGCCTGGCCCCTCTGACGGCATTCTGGGGGTGAGGGGCTTCATTTGAACCTCCGGGGGCCGGACTTCCCTCCTCACATAATTTGCCTTTCGATGGGCATTCTGTTTGGTTTAATAATCATTCCCACCCACCCCCACTGGCCCTCTTTGCTGCACAGAAGGCTGCGACTGCTGCCCGCTACTGATGCAACTGGGTTATCTCAGTGCCATTAAAAAAAAAACTCTGTTAGGACCTCTGAGCGGCACAGGGTCTTATGCTGACAATGGTGAAGTGACTCCCACGGCACCTGAGGAGGCCGGCCTCGCATTCCGTCATCGTCTGCTGGGCAGCACTGCCATCCAGTTGCACACAGATGCTTATTCCATCGCTGCTGCAGGCCCCATCTTGTCTGCACGTGCATTTGTTGGTGGAATCTAAACGACAGCCACAAACCAGCAAGTTAACCCACGGAGAGGACAATCAGACCAGCAATTGACTGAACAGTGTGGGCTCAACAAATGAAAGGGCAAAGCCTGAAAGATGCAGAGGAGAAGGGCAGGGAGAAGGAGGAGGAGGCGGAGAAGGAGGAAGGGATGAAGAAGGAGAGGAAGGAGGAGAAGAAGGGGAGGGGGAGGAGGGTTGGATTTATATCCCACCCTTCACTTGGAGTCTCAGAGCACTTACAATCTCCTTCCCTTCCTCTCCCCACAACAGACACCCTGTGAGGTAGGTGAGGCTGAGAGAGCTCTGAGTGAACTGTGACTGACCCAAGGTCACCCAGCAGGCTGCATGTGAAGGAGTGGGGAATCAACCCACTTCTCCAGATTAGAGTCCGCCACCCTTAAACACTACACCAAACTGGGCATGTGAAGTGGGTTTTCAAATACGTAAAAGGGCTTAAAAATAGCCTACCTGACCCATTCAATAAAAGACCAAAGGCTATTGGTTTAAACTAAACAGTGGAGCAAGATGGTCCTAACCGTGAGGGCAATCTGCCAGCGCAACAAGCTGTGTCGGGAGGGTGCGAGGTCTTGTTCCTCGGGGGTTTTCATCCAGCTCTAAGATCACAAACTCAGAAGGGCCTACCTGACCCATTCAATAAAAGACCAGAGGCTATTGGTTTAAATTAAACAGTGGAGCAAGATGGTCCTAGCTGTAAGGGCAGTCTGCCAGCACAACAAGCTGTGTCGGGAGGGTGTGAGGTCTTGTTCCTCGGGGGTTTTCATCCAGCTCTAAGATCACAAACTCAGAAGGGACCCAACCAGCTTTGACCCTCTGGAGAGTTCATAGCCTGCTGCAAGGTGAATGACCATCGTGGTGGGGTGGGGAGTGAGAGTTCATGCCATGCATTCCCTAACCCGGGGGTCCCCAGCCTTTTTGACCCCACGGGCACCTTCAGGATTCTGACACTGTGTGGTGAGTGCAGCCACAAAATGGCTGCCGCAGGAGGTGGAGCCAGCCACAAAATGGCTGCCACAGCTTTCCTTCAGTCACACAGTGAAGACCTTGTGTTGTGGTGGTGGCTGCTGCCAAAGCTAGTTTTAAAAATCTGTACAGCCAATCAGAAGCCTTGCTGGGCAGAAGACCCACTTGGCTCCACCCACTTTCTAAAAACACTTGGTGGGCACCAGGAAAGGTGCTGGCGGGCACCATGGCACCCTCAGGCACCAGGCTGTGAACCCCTGCCCCAATCTATGTGTGCGCAAAGGTCTGTCATGCTTTGAGGGAAGGGAACAGGTTTTGCCCCAGTCAGCAATGACAGTCTGCAGCCCACTGAAATGTGTTGGAATTTCCAGGTGCGATGTCCCTGCCTCAGCCTCCAGACGTCGTGGCAAGAGATAGTAGATAGCTAGATAGGCACACTGGCCTTTCCTTCCTGTCTTTACTCTTCTGCCACTGTCCACATTGATATGTAGATTGTGTTCTCAGGGACAATGTCCTCCCTTCTGTTCACTCTCTCAGATGGTGACAAACTCTCTCCCTGCACACACCAAGAGGGATGACATACACCATGTCTTGGCACCATCTGCTTCCATCCTTGCCATCTGCTTCCATCCTTAGCTAGTAAGTTAGTACTCTGTCCTGTCCCTATTCTTTCGTATCCAAAAGTGTAGTTATTTAATAAAGAGAGAGGTATTTCTCTGTTAAACTTGCAATGAGGTTCTGTGTAGCTTTGTCAGCTGGGTAACCTGGTAAAGTGACGCTGCTGCGTTTGTAGCTTTATTAAAGCACTCTGAGGTTAAGACGTTGAGCTGCAGACCAGAAGGTCTGTAGTTTGGCCGTTTGAGACCCAAGTGCTGTGTGACGAAGTGAGCTCCCATCTTTGGCCCCAGCTCCTGTCAACCTAGCAGTATGAAAGCAAGAAATTGCAAGTAGATAAATAGGTACTGCTTTCGTGGGAAGGTAACAATGTTCCATGCACCTCGGCGTTTAGTCATGCCGGCCACATGACCATGGAGGAGTCTTCAGACAACACTGGCTCTTCGGCTTGGAAACGGAGATGAGCACCCCCCCCCAGAGTCAGATTCGACTAGCTTTCGAGCAAGGGAAACCTTTACCTTTACCTAGCTAGTGGGAATTGGACTAATTACACCAGTTAACCCCAACAGAATGTTCCTCATGGGCTATGCTTGGGCCAAACTGAGAACCAGTCCAAGCCCCTCCTAAGAGGCCGGACAACCATTCTTCCCAGTCAACAGCCACCGAGTGTCAGAGGCAGAGAATAAGTGCACCTGGTCTCTTTGTACTTACTGGTTCAAATGCATCATCATATGGGTATTGGTGCAGGCTGAAGTATCTACACTTAGGGTCTTGCACATGGTCGAGGGGAAGGGTTGGAGTCTCTTACCGTCACACGTTTCCCACAAGTGGCACGAGCCACAAGGTCTCTCGGCCGCATTGGCCGTTATGCAGTTTTCCTTGCTGACCAAGGTATACAGTCTTCCCACGCACTCCAGAGCATGCAGCTGACAAACAGTTAGCCATGTAGCTCTCTTGGTTCTGGCACTTGTTGCACAGACGTCCAGGGAAGGCCTGAAAAGAGAACCGAGACATTGTGCTCTCAACCTGGTTCTCCACTCTTCATAAGATAAGCCGACCCACTAAGGCCTGAACAACATGTTAACGGCGGTCACGGGATGAACTTGTGGCGACCATCGCCATTTTACAAAAGAAGAACTGGACCATTTAAAAAACGCCATGCAGCTAAAAATCAATCTCCCATTAACACCAGAAATTTATTTATTGAACATGTTACCAGACACAATTAAAAAATCATCCTTATACTAATGCTGAAGTTGCCCCCTCCGTGCGGATACTTAAATCAGCACGGAGGGGGCAGCTGGGGGGCCGGGGGAGGTTTGTGCACACGTGGGCCAGTCCCCACGTGTGCACAAAAATAAAAAAAGTTTTTAAAAATTTCGGGGGGATGTTTAAATCCCCCCGAAAGTGCAAGAGCGTCTCCTGCGCATGCGCAGGAGACGCTCTGCAACGCCGCCACCGCTGCCGCCGCCTCGGACCAGCTGGCGGGCTGGCGGGCGACGGGGGGGAGGAAGCCGGGCCTCGCCGCCGCCGCTGCCTCCCCGGAGCCGGCTGGCCAGCCAGCCAGCCAGCCGGCCGGCCCCACA
>NW_015164684.1:478025-520783 GCF_001447785.1 Gekko japonicus
GGGGCGGGGGGAAGACCGGCCTGCGGGGGGCGGACACCGGCCTCGCCGCTGCCGCCGCCGCCTCGGAGAGATCGAGGGGTGGGGGGGTGGAGGAGACGGGGCTCTTCTCCCCCCCGCGAGTATCGCGGGTCCCCCTCTTGTAACCGTATAATTTGTTATATCTTAACAGCAGCTAGAATATTAATAGCAAAGCGCTGGAAAATGAAAGGTACACCGTCTATAAAGGAACTTAAACATAAAATCCTGGAAGTAGCAGAAATGGATAAATTAAACAATGGATTACAAAATAAATCTCAAGAGTGCTTCTGGGATAGATGGAAACCAATCTATGACTGGCTAAAGATGAGAAAGATAGAATAGAATTGAAACGAGGCTAGTTAAAAAATGAAAGATAATGTAATAAAAGTTTGATGATTGTGTATAAGACTGGATGAAGACTAAATTGAATTGAAATGGGACTAATGAAGGACAGGGAAAAACAGAAAATGTCAAAGATAAGAGAGGAATGTGATGTTATGGAGGGATTATATGATGTTATGTTATGCTATGTTGAAAAAAATGAAAATAAACTGTTAAAAAAAAGCCATGCAGCGCAGGGAGACCAGGCAACTTAGTTACACACACACACACACACACACACACACACACACACACACTTTCAAGTACTAAAACAGTCATGGGGGGTAAGGTGTGGGAAGGAACAAAATCACCTGGTTCCCTCACAGCACCTTTTGAAGTGATCTTATTCTTCTGTAAAATGACCGCTGCCCAGTGCCCACAGGTCGAACTCTTGGACACCATAATGTCTAGTTTGGCTCTCAGCCAAATGCAGCCCAATGTCTCTGGCCAGCCAGGTGTTGGGCAACCTCTGCAAGGGCCATCCCTATTTCCGCAGCTTCAAGCAACTTGGTTCCTTCCAACAGTCAAAAACATCGTGCCTGACCTTTGCTGTGTCATTCATTTGCTCGCTCTGTTTCAGCCTGTGGTGTATTCTTAAGCCGCTGACAATGCAGTCCTGAGCAGAGTTACATCCTTCTAAGCTCGCTGATTTCAGTGGACTTAGAAAGGGACTGCTTAGTATTGTGCTGTGAATAAACTCGGAAGAACAAAGGAAAGGCAGGCAAATATTGCTTGGGCTGGGAAACCCATCTCGAGTAGCTTGTCATTGTCCCCAGGCAGATTCTCCAAAATGCTTCACAAGAAGAAGAAGAAGAACTGACTTATGGCAACCCTATCTATGGGGCATCCCATGCAAGAGACAAGCAGAGGTGGCTTGCCATAGTTTTCCTCTGGGCAGCAACCCCAGTCTTCCTTGGTGATCCCCCATTCAAAAACTAACAATGGCGATACATGCTTAGCTTCCAAGTTCTGAGGAGCTCAGCCTAAGCTGGCCATTTTAGGCTACACAAACAAGGTACCAAACTGTGAAGAAATGCACTTTTCTCCCCTTTGGAGGTTTGAAATGAGCAAAACCTTCACTCGGCGTTTTAAAAGTTTTTTCTCCCCTTCTCTGGCCAGAGAACAGGCAGGAAGGGGGAAAGTCAGTTCAATTGCTTTCCAGACTTACCTCAGCCTACCTTCACACAAATGCTAACAGGTCTAGCTAGAGACAATTGGATGGACCAGTTTCCCCCCTCCTTCTCCAAGCAGGGAACAGAGTTTTGGAGGACTTTAGAGTAGAAAGCATCCAGGAAGAATCTCCAGGAAAAGCTTCTCTGACCTGGCCTGACCTGGTCAGTGGGTGGGGAAAGGAGAGGTGATAAAACTCAGGGGAGCAAAGAAGAAGGTCTCTTTGCTGATGAGTCCATCAGAGCAGACATAACTTTTAACTGAGGTCTGAAGGAGGTGACCGTTACCATGTGCTGGCCTGGACAGTCGGAGGAAGCTGCAAGGTACTGGTGACTCTGCAGAGATCACTAACATTCTAAGCCTGTCCTATACTTTAACATCTGATAGTGCATGTATAAAGTGAGGGACAGAGGAATTGCATTTTACCCATTTCTTTTGAATCCCTTGCTCAGTCTGGTGCTGTAAAAGTATGCCTGTGAACATTTTGTCATTAATAAATACTTTATAATTTTTGATGCTGGTAGTGGTTCTCTGTACCACATAAATCTCCACTGTCTTGGACAAGGCATTTTAAAAGAAGAGCCAGGGGAAGGCAGGCAGTTGGCCAGGGGCACACAAGGCAGTAAACAGTCCCTGTGGTGACCAGACGCTGGGCAGCAGGAGACACAGAGGCAAGGCCTCAGGACTTGGAAGGGAAGCTGGGCGTCCTGACCCTGCCAGTGGGTAATTCCTTACAAAGGCCAGGTGGTGGCAGTGGTTACCCAAGAGAGAAAGAAAAGCCTCTCCAGGTGTTGGGGAAATCCTTGGAGGGCAGAGTGGAACAGGGCCTGCAGGCCTGAGTTGGCCCATTCCGCCACACAAACTATTGGTTCTGAGAAGCCCTCCACTTTATTTCACAAGCTCCTTTGCGTTTGAAGCCTTAAGATGCTGAGGGGGAGTCGCCGCCAGGCTTCTAAATCTCCAGAATACATTTTCTCTCTCCACATTTCACAGATCAAGCAAAGCTGAAGCTCTCCATTCACCTTCCATCTCTACTAAGACCTAATGACAGCTCTGCCAAGCCAGGTGGAATGATGAACCTAAGTCAGGGGAACTGAGTGAGCCATAATATAAATGAAACTCAAAGATTCCTCCGAAGCACTTTAATCTGTCTCGGGCTCATGTCCTTGGAAATTTAATTTTGTCTTGGATAAAGATGAGTGAGCTATTGCAGACTGATGAGGCGACTCACCCACACTCCCTGGGGAACTTGCACACACAGCTTGTCTGCTGAACTTTCTCCCATGGTTGGCATTCAGGCTCCACTGGTTCTCTGGGACTCAGGCTCGGCTGGTTCACGCTGGGCACTGGAGTGAAAGAAGGAGCAGAAAATCTAGAATGGGATGGAAACGCAAAGGCAGCATTCTGCCCGCTACGCCTGCCGGAATTGTCTTGTGGGGGCTGTTATTCATGTCACTTTCCACCAGTGTTCATCATGGACCAAAGTAGTACTTGATTTCTGAGCCACAGAAATTAAACCGGGGCTGGGGCTGAGACTAGTCTGGGAAGCAACGTGGAAACCTGCGGCTGACATTTCTGAGGAGTCTTCTATTGCTATTCAGGGGGTGACGCAGAAAGCAACACGAAACTGATAAACCATGACATAAAAATGACAAACTGTACTACCCACTTTACACTTCAGAAACATGTACTTTGCAAAGTAGTCCTCCTACGATTTTAGACTGCTCATTCCCTGGAAACAACATCTGGCTTTTTAAAAAAGCAGCAATACCAGAAAGCCTGAGGCTCTGCACTCTGAAGAATCAACAACACCCAGTGTGGTGTAGTGGCTAAAGTGTCCGACTAGGATCTGGGCAGTCCAGGTTCGAATCCCTGCTCTGCCATGGAAGCTTGCTGGGTGACCTTGGGCCAGTCACACACTCTCTGCCTAACCTACCTTACAAGGCTGTTGTGAGGATAAAATGGAGGAAAGGAGAATTATGTAAGGTTGTCTGGGTCCCCACTGGGGAGAAAGGCAGGGTGTACATGAATTAAATAAATAATAATAAAACGGACAACGTTTTGGGAAAGGATATTTTAAACAACAGGTCCCAGGCCATACTCTGAAGGCACATGATGTAGCAACTTTGCTGAAACAAAGCAAGTCATGGTCTGGTCGGTGCCTAGATGGAAGGCCCCATGGGCACCCTTCACATATGTTGCACTATTCATTTAAAAAGCTTTTAAGAGGAGACTAGATACATTCATGGAGAACAGCAGTGCAGTCCTAAACAGATTTGGTGGTGGTAGAAAAGAGCAAGAGTCCAGTACACCTTAAAGACTAACAAAATTTGTGGCAGGGTATGAGCTTCCATGAGTCACTGCTCACTTCTTCAGATTCAGATTTAGTGGTGGGAAATGCTGTCAAATCACATCTGACCTATGGTGACCCCGTCGTGTTTTCAAGGCAAAAGACATTCAGAGGTGGTTTGCCATGGCCTGCCTCTGCCTAGCAACCCTGGACTTCCTTGATGGTCTCCCATCCAAACAGTGAACAGGGCAGACCCAGCTTAGCTTCTGAGACCTGACTGACTGCAGGCAGACCTGGGCCATCCAGGTCAGGGCAAAACAGATTTACAACCTTCAAAATCTACCGAAGTCAATGGGGCTTGGAAGAGTGCAATGTTGCTTAATACCGCACTGTAGGTCTATCAGCAGACTTTTAGTGGTGATGGCAAAAATGAAACCTTCAGGTTCCAAGGCACCACATCTCTGAAAACAGCAGTAAAGGGTAGGAAGCTTCTGTCTTTCTTCTGTGCTTGTGATTCTCCCAGAGGCATCAGTTGGCAACTGGGAGAAACAGACTGCTGCCCTGGATAGACCTTTAGTACTTTTATGTGGGATGGTGCTGCTACTGTTGGTGACAACCCTGGGATTCGATATAGCTAAAATAGCTGGTTGTCTATGTAATTCTCTTTGAAATTGAGTTCCATTATACAGCTGCTTATCCAGAAGGCGAGAAACTGAAACGTCTATATACCTAGGAAAGGTGTTATTCGGCTTCATGCTATTGTTGGTGACAACCCTGGGATTCAATATAGCTAAAATAGCTGGCTGTCTATGTAATTCTCTTTGGGTTCCATTATACAGCCGCTTATCCAGAAGACGAGAAACTGAAACGTCTATATACCTAGGAAAGGTGTTATTCGGCTTCAGGAGATTTTTCACTGGTCATCCTCTGCTTGATTTATGACTGCAGGAGGTCTTTGGACACTTTCATTGCATTTAAGCAAGGAGAATCCACTGGTTGGATTTATGTGCATACCTTGTTATCAGCGCCTGTGAGCGCAATTACTGTTATGTTTATCCGCATCTCTGTGTTGAAGTATGATACACCATGAGCACATATGATTATATTTGGAAGCACTGTATTTGTTTTGGGTTGTGGACCACCAACTCATTATAGATGTTTATTTGTCATTTAAACACTTACTTAATAGATCCTATACTCAGACATTTCAAGTGCATTTAATCTTTGGTGGTCTTCCTATGGCATTTTTCTGCTGTTTTTTACTTTAGTCTCATTCGGCAGCACTTTTCTGGCATTCTTATGTTGGGGGAGGCATTGGATGTAGTGAAGCTGTGTGCCTGACAGCCCTTAAATCACCCTCGTTAACTGGATTTCTGATTTGGGAGGGTTTGAAAGTTGCCTTTTCCCCAGAACATCCCTTGTACACTTTGGGGGCAGGGGAAAAAAATCAAAATATGGGCGATGAAACAAAAGCGAGAGATAAATGTACAGCATAGCTCTTCCGATGCTTGACAGCCTCATCAAACTTTGATGCCTGGCATCTTTATTGCCTTTAAATCAACTCCTGGGCCTGAATAGTCCCCCCTGAAACATGGGAGGGATTTTGATTTTGCCCAAAATTAATTTTCTGTCTGTCTCTTTATACTCCCCTGGAAAAGGAAGGCTGTTTGCAGCGAGGCACGACGGAATCTATTGATTCCTTTCACTGTGTCCTGCTGGAGTGAGGCCAATTATGTTTATGTTTAGTTTAGAACCTCTCACAGAAACCATTAATCGAGCATATCCATTTTAAATTTATGTTTTTAAGACATACAGCTTTTTTGTGCATCTCACTTTTATCTCCTCTTCCCCACAGTATTAGGACACAGACACAGACAGCTGTAAAAGGGTATTAGACAGATTCATGGAGGCTAGGTCTATCAGCTGCTACTAGCTGTGGTGACAAAGGAAACTGTTATGTTCAGAGGCAGCCAATCTCTGAATACCAGTGCCAAGAGGAGACATGAGGGGAAGGCCTCGGCATATAAACAAGCCCCTGTAAACAGGCTCTGGGCGGCTTACAAAAGACAGCAGAATGTGCCGAATTAGCATAAAACCATGCCCTGTTGTTGGCCGTCCAGAGGAACTGGTTGGCCATTGTGTGAGACAGGATGCTGGACTAGATGGACCACTGGTCTGATCCAGCAGGACTCTTCTTATGTCCCTAGTCAGGTACTTTGATGACCTTTCTCCCTCACATGGAGCATAATGGTCAGCATCTGGGACCTTCAGCTGAATTCAACGGCCAGCAGTACTAAAGGGGTGCAGGCCATGGCTCCGGGGCAGAGAAGCTGCTTTGCATGCTGGTTCCATCTCCAACATCACCAGTTAAAAGGATCAGGGAGTAGGTGATGTGAAAGACCTCTACTTGAGATCGTAGAGAGCTGTGGCCAGTAGTTATGGCCTACACAGTTAGAGACCAGGCCTAATTAATCCTCAGGTTTTTATATTATTACCCCCAGCCTGAACATCATGAAGCAGGAGAAAAAGGGCCATGCCCAAGTGCCAGTCCAGGAGAAGGCCCCCCAAATTCCTGCATGGCCCCAAATGGTGACTAGCTAGCCCTGTGATATTGAGGGTGGGTGGCTGGGTTAGCAGCAAGTGGCAAAAGGCGCAGCACGAGGTGAATCTGCCTTTCCATTGGATGGCTGTTCCATCAGTCAGCCAATCCGGCCTCAGGCTTCATTTGAAGCTGGACTGGGGCAAATCAATCCACGGTTCTAACAGCACCGAATGCCACTTATTCAAAAAGCTCTGCTTCTCATTGAATCCTATTTCTTCTGGCTTAATTCTGCTATCTGATGTATGCAGTCAAGATTATATTTATACCTACCAGTCCAAATCAGCAACACACAGAATGGAAGTTTACCAGATGTCATCCCATGAGATGAAATGCCCTCCTTGATCACAGTTCCTCCTTCTATCCTATGAAAAGTTCTTTTGACTCTGTTTTTTGTTCACACGTTGAAGCTCCTTCACTTATTTATTTATTATTGCATTTCTATCCCACCCTCCCCGTGAATGGGCTCAGGGCAGCTCACAAACAAGGGCAACCATGTGCCAATATAAAACATTAAAAACAGAATAAAAACAATCATAATTAACAATAATAAAGTGCTCAGTGATGTTCATCATTCAAATCGAATCAAGATGGTGACCTATAGATATTACCCAAGAGCCCGATTCAGCGGTACCAATCCATTGCGATACTGTGGCAAGATCTTTATAATGGGCCATCCCATTACCCAGTTATTACCACAAAATAGTTGTTGGTGGTGGTAGTGGTGGCTCCTAGTTGAAAGGCTGGCGGAAAAGCTCCGTCTTGCAGGCCCTGCGGAACTGTGAGAGGTCCCACAGGGCCCTGATCTCCTCTGGGAGCTCATTCCACCAGGTAGGAGCCATCACTGAAAAGGCCCTGGCCCTGGTCGCCGCAAGCCTGGCCTCCCTGGGGTCTGGGATCACTAATCGATGTTGAGCTCCCAACCATAGTGCTCTCTGGGGTATGTATGGGGAAAGGCGGTCCCTCAGGTAAGTCGCTGGGTTTAGTTTCAGCCGGCTCACTTAATGGCCATGCTGTACTCCATGGGTGACCAAACTTTTAATGTAAGAGCCACATAGAATAAATGTCAGATATTTGAGAGCTGTAAGATATGAACAATTACACACGTTTTTATTGGAAAATATGCAATTTTGCTATTTATTAACATTAAATGAGACTGCCAAAAATAAAAACAAAAGGGGTAAAAACAGATATTTATAATGATATTTAAGAAAGAGAGAAATGGAAAGAAACAATGTAACAGGTGGAAAGAAAGGGAGAGAAACAAAGAAAGGAAATAGATGTGGGAGGGAGGAGGAAGGCAGGAAGAGAGAGAGAAAGGAAGGAAGAGAGGGAGGAAGGGAGGGAGGGAGAAAGAGAAAACGGAAAAAAGGTGGAAAGAAAGCAAATAGATGGAGGGAGGGAGGGAGGGAGGGGGAAAGAGATACTGGCCGAACATTGACAAATTATTGGACTGAGTCTTTGTAAAAAATATATATTTCTATTGAAACTTTATTAAGCTGTAGGAATATAAATACAGGCATTAATATATATAACTATTATAAAGAGATTGACAGGATATTGTATAAATAGCGATTAATAAAATAGCACATGGAATTTTAAATAGCAGGGGGGGAAATGGTATTAGCAGAATTGATCCTTTCTGCGGCATTTCCTGGTCCTCCCAGCTATTCCTGTTCAATGCTGTGTGACTTGAAAAGACCCAAGTTGAGGGGGAGGTAGAGGGGACTATCCCAGGAGACACAGCATCCAGATCTGAAGCTTCTGATCAGCCGTTGGAGATTTGATTGGCTGTGCAGTTTTTTTAAAAAAACATTGCCTTGGCAGCAGGTGCCATCACAGTACAAGGATCTTCATTGTGTGAATGAAGGTAAGCCACCATGGAGCCATTTGGTGGCTGGCTCTGCCTCCTGTAGCAGCTGTTTTGTGCCAGCCATTTTGTGGCTGTACCATGCCATGTCGGGATTCCAAAAGTGCCTGCAGGACTAAAAAGGTTGGTATAAGCTGCTCTGGATAGGGATGGGCAGGAGGCACAAAAATGCTGATTGACTGGTGGTTTGAGGGCAAACCATGAACTGAACCATGAACCTAGTCGGGTTTTGCATATGGACCAAACCGGGTTCGTGACATTTGTGCCCAAAACAGCAGGCTGCCCCACAGCTCAGCTGTATCCAATCTGTTTCCTGGCTACTTGGCTGTTTTGGTGGCTTTTGCAGGGAGGAGAAAGCAGGTGTTTAGACCCCTGCTTTTTGCTCCCCACGAACGGCCCTAAATGTTCATAGAGGTTCGTGGCCAGGCTGCAGTTCGTGAACCATGAACCAGCCATTATTTGCCACGAACAAAGGTTCGTGAGACAGTTCATGGTCATTCATAGCTCTGGAATCCTACAGAATCGGCTGTGAAGGAACTGCCAAGTAAGAGCATAATAAATGAATGGCTAGTACCTGCAGGAAGATCAAAGAATCTTTATTCGCATGAAAGAAACATAACAGAACCTACCTCTTCTCCTGCACCGGATATTGTCGATGTCAGGAGACCACTTCAGGCTAGGCTGGCACAAGAGATGACTTTGCCCCTCCAGCTGCATGCCACCTGGGCATGACAGTCTCACTTTCTCACCAATTTCATACCAACGTTTCGCCGGGTCTCTTCTCATTCCTCCTTCTAACACAGGTAATATACAAGCCGTTTCTAAAAAAATAAAAAAGAGAAGCAAGCAAAAAAGTGAGTTTTCTATTCATATATAAGTAGCTATTTTCTCTACCTTTTGGATGGTTTATGTTTTTCTGTGTCAAGGGCTGGGTTTGTCCCTCACCTACCAAAGGCTATAGATGAATCATCCTGATTATGACTAGAGTAATTGATATCAGTAGCCCTTGAGAGCAGGGACAGTAGAATCACACCCCCTTTCCATAATAGTCTTGCTCCGGATTGCAAGATTAGATCTAATGGGTGGAAATTACAAGGGAGTCGTTACCGGCTAAATATCAGGAGAAACTTCCTAACTGTAAAAGTGGTTGAGCAGTGGAACAGATTGCCTCAGGAGGTGGTGGATGATCCTTCGCTGGACGTTTTCAAGCGAAGGCTGGATGACCATCTTTCGGGTTGTAGGTATGTTGTAGGTATGTAGGGCTATCTTTCAGCTATGCTCCTGCAGAGTGCAGGGGGTTGGACTAGATGACCTGCAAGGTCCCTTCCAACTCTAACATTCTACGAATCTATGTATCTATGTTTCTGTATTTTTGTTACACAAGGGCTCCTGCACCTGATGCATTGTGCCAATCATACATTCTTTGTGCCAATCATACACATCCTTGGTACCATTCATACACTCTTAGCCTAACCAACCTCACAGGGTTGTTTTGAGGATAAAATGGTGCAAATGAGAAAGCTGTAAGCTGCATTTGGTCCCCTCTGGGAAGAAAGGCAAAATGAAGTAAATAAATAAATACATGACAGACAGAAATTACAACAGGTGCATCTTTTCCTGATAAATGGCAGGTTGTACTCAACAGCCAGATGTATTGGAAAACATACTCTGGCATTCCATTTGTCCAATGATCCATTGGAAGCCTTCACCACATGTAGCAACAGAATTTCCTACAATTGCATATCCATCATTGCATGTGTAGATGATGCTTTTACCTACAGGATAAGATGAATCTGTATCCTAAAAAAAAAAAAGAGGGGGAAAAGAAAACTTGGGAATCAATTAATGGAAACGATCCCCCCATGTGTACTACCCCAAAGTCTTTTCACTGGAGTTACAAAGCAAATCAAGCAATTCTTTCTTCTTTCCTTAATTTGCAAGGTTATGTTACTGACACAAGGGTCTTGAATTCCTGAGCTCAGACTTTGTATTATGTTTACATGTTATATGAAATCCATGGATTTTTTTTAAAACATGGTTTTTTGATTTGGTGATCTTTTTTATCAGCGGCTTTGGGTTTGTATTTTTGGAGGATACAATCTGAATCACAAGGAAGAATAAAGGATGAGTTTTCTTTCAAGATAAGCCAAAGCCAATGTCATACAAAAACTGTATTACTAAGTAAATACTAATAGTATACTGTTAGTATTCGTGGAGTAAACCAAGTCGTACATATAGGTGAGACTTAGGGGAACATTATTTTCTGTTTCACCTACCTGAACATACCCATTTTCCAAGGGAGGAGGCGGCGGGCAGGATTCTGTACCAAGCCCAGACATATCGAAGCAGTGGGGTTCTATTGAACTATACAGCAAAATGTTTTAAAAGACCATCATTAATTTTTTCTGTAGTATTCAAGAGATTTATCACCCTTCATTCCACAGTGCCTCTCTTCTCATGGACATTTGTTCCCCAAGGCCATTACATTTCTATCACGTGCTTTATGAAGAATTAAAAATTTTATAACAAATTTTTATTTTACTTAAAGCTTGTTCTTACATGGAGTTCCCAGGAGTCTCCAACACAGGTTTATAACACATATCTTCATAAATGTTGCTGCATCTGATCCTCCCAGGCCTATTACTGGAGGGGACTTGGGGAAAGTGAATTTAATCTCAGTCCCTGCTCAGAGATGTTGCCCCCAGCCTTGCAGTAGTTTCAGAAGCTAATTCAGAAATCAGAAATGTCTACAGAGAGGAAAGGGGGCGATTTTGGCTGACTTCCCCCTCCTGCAGCAGACCTTTGACTTGTCTCCCACACTGTTCCAGGGGATCCTCTGACACCCCGAGGAGTAAGTGGGATTTGGGGCTGAAACAGGAAGGGGGGGCAGAGTAGTCAATGCTCCACTGATGGAAATCCTTCCATCAGCAGAAGGTTTTGGTGGGATACAGCCCAAAATTTATTTATAAAAGTGGAGAATCGAAACAAAACAAAAGGCCTGAACCCATACAATATAGTTTTATGGGAGGGGGGGGGAGTGATAACCCGTGCTGAAGATCTATGCCCTGAATGGTATAATCTAATCTTTCCTCCATTGCTAATCCTAGAAGCAATGTATTAGCAGATTCTACGCAAATGGCAGCAGACAATTTTAGGAAGCGGGGTATGGACTCTTGCAGTCCCATGCCATTATCTAAGTGGCTCTCTGAACAAACAAATGATTTACTAGGAATATAATGTATTAGTTTATATATTACTTTTTTGGAAACAAAGTACTGTGCTAAGTTTCTAAAATGAGATACAGTGCCTAGAAGTCCTGTACTGTCTGACTTGGAAACCCTCGTCCTTCATCTTAGAGCTATGACTCCTGCTGCAGTTCATCTAACAATAAACAGAGAGATACTCTGCACATACTGGATTCTTTTTTTAGCCAGAATTCAAAAGGCCCCTCCAGTCTGGTCAAATGCTTTCATCCATGCCCTGGAGATTTCAAGCTTCTCCTCTTTAAGTTTACCGTATTTTCCGGCGTATAAGACGCTGGGCGTATAAGACGACCCCCAACTTTTCAAGTTAAAATATAGAGTTTTCCAGTTAAAATATAGAGCTGTGCTGATGCTTCTGGCGTACCGGCGTATAAGACGACCCCCCACTTCTGAGAAGATTTCCCTGAGTTAAAAAGTAGTCTTATACGCAGGAAAATACGGTAGTTTCTTGTACGGCTTTGGCGAGTTCAGGAAAGCTTTGAAGAAGACCCCCTATGTAGGCCTTTGGGATCACACCAGCCATTATCATATTTCAGGAAATGAATCTTGGTATTGATGGGCTCTGGAGCCAAGATATTGTAAACCTAAATTAAGAATCTTCTGCCATTATGGGTGCTCCATTGCACCGCATATAAAGAGATGGAGGAGGGGTGGGACCATATCACTAATTATAACTTAACTCGGCAGAAAGTAGGATCCCATGACCCTAGATCTGCAACCATTGTATCAGATACATGATCAATGCAGGCCAGCCAATAAATACAACCAGAAAGTAGGATCCCATGACCCTAGATCTGCAACCATTGTATCAGATACATGATCAATGCAGGCCAGCCCTTAAATAGTTTATAATCCTATCAGTATATTGACAATACGTGATTCTGCTTCAGATAATTTCCTGTTTTTCCCCTCACCTCATTTAACTGGAGTTTTTGAATATTTTTGGTATAATTATTGTCCATAATTTTATTTGTTGATTATCCTTATAAAAATCCTTATAAAGATAGCACAGAAATAAAATCAAACAGCCCTATTGAACCATATGTTCTACATCATGCAGTGCCTCAACAGTGCAGTCCTACAAAGAGTTATGCCCTTCTAAGGCCATTGACTTCAGGTGACTAAGAAGGGTGCAGCTCTGTTTAGGGTTGCACTGTAAGTTATCTAAACCAACTTTGCAGTACAAACCTCAGAGAAAAAAGGGGAGTGTTACAGTGATCCAAACTTTGGTTGGAAACATTTCTGGGTTGTTTTTTTTCTTGTGTTGCAATATTTTTATTCACGGCATTGTAGGGTTGCCAAACCCCCCCCCCCGGTTTGCAAGGGGTCCCCCAACACCTACAGCCACCCATCTCTCTCCCTTTAAGTGTGTTTCCTCCCAAGCGTGAACTCCGCAAGCTTGCAGGGAAATGCCAGCTTCGTTCTTAAAAGGGAACCGCAGCTGCTCTTAAAGGGGAAACGCCAGCTGCCGGCTACTTTAAGTGCAGGGAACTGCTGTTTCTGGAGATCCGGCACACGGGCGGGTGGGGCAGACATCCCCAACTTGACGTCATCACGTTGGGGATGCCCCACCCCCTCCAGGAACTCCCCCAAAGTCCCCCGCTGGGGGTGGAAGATGGACTTGGCAACACTACGGCACTGTGAAATTTTCTCAGTTTTAATTAAATGAAATTACCATGCAAATTTCATATACTGGTCTGGGAAGAATGTTATTAGAATCCAGTTGGATATGACATTTCCAAACAAGTACTTAGTTCAGTGTCTATTTTGGTCTTTGAAGCAATATCAAAAGAATGCATTGTTAAAAGTTTTGATTACAGTTTAGTAACATTAAAATACATAAATTCAGGACCTATGAATACATGAAGCTACCTTATACCATGGGTCCATCAAAGTCAGTATTGCCTGCCCAGATTGGCAGCAGCTCTCCAGGGTCTCAAACAGATCTTTCACATCACCTACTGCCTGGTCCTTTGAACTGGAGATGCCAGGGATTGAACCTGTGTCCTTCTGCACACCAAGCAGATGCTCTACCACCGAGTCACAGCCCCTCCCCTATAATTCTATATTTTCTCTCGACACAATCTCTTTACCGAAAATGCTGCAACTCCTCATCCTCACACTGACGGTTTTCAGTCGCTTCTCCAATGCAAGACCTTCCGCCACCACTGGGATTTGGATTATTACAGCTTCTACTTCTTGATTTCCTCCCTCCTGCACAAGAGCTCCAAGAAGACCAGCAGCTCCAACCACCATCAATGACTCCTGCATATTGCCAGGGGAGGACAGGGATCATCTTACAATAGATCAGGCAGTGCACACAATGCAACCACTAGGTATTTAAGTCCTGAGGTGGCAACGACAGTCTCTCCCAGTTGAGGGTAGGTCTTCAAGTATTTGGAACCCATCAGGGGCAGCTAAAATGCTGTCTTGTCCCCAAGCTTCAGAATGGTCCCAGCCACTTCTCTCCCCCCCCCCACATTGTCCACACACACACCCCTCTCAGCTAATCCATAAACACTTTGGAAGAGTCAGTATGGAAGGGATCTCAGCTAATGGGAAGTATTTGAGGATTATGGGGCAAATGGAAATGAAACCAGCAATCTTTCGAAATTTGTAAAATTTGTGAGTTCATCAGCTGTGGGGAAAGTGTTGAAGGCAAACATATTTAGATATCCCCTGACAAAGCTGAGTGTGGAATGCATAGGGGCTTTAAAAAAAAGTTTCATTTCAATAAGTTTTCACTTCACCCCTGCACCACTGGCATTTGGCATCGCCTTCTTTGGTTTGTTTTGGGTACTGGTCGAATGCTTCCTCCTGTTCCATGCAGTTCTGAATAAAGTTTTCTCAAATACACCTGTCAGGGATTTTGACTAAGGAACAGGGATGGAAGAGCAGGCAGGTGGAGAAAAAGGAGACAAGGAGTAGTACAGGGCAGGACATGCTGACTGGAACAACAGCTAGAAGCAGGGGTGTGCAACTCATTTGTTATGAGGGCCGGATCTGACATAAATGAGACCTTGTTGGGCCGGGCCATGTGTGTCATAAAAGGTTATGCCAGGTAGTGGAGATATAAACTTTATAAAAGACACAGACAAACACAATTAAAGCTTTTTTAAACTTTAAATAACACATTTCCAGTGAGTTTGACACCCCTGATAGAGTGAAAAAGAATAGGAGAACCAATGACGGGAAAGCACACATTTGCCCTTGATATTAGGACCAATAAGATTTGCGGAAGTAAGCATGTCCCTCCCCTCATCCCCCCCCCAAATAGCAAGTTATTTCTGCAGTTGCTGCTGGTATCAGAAGGGGACAAGGAGAACCATTAACTGTTGGGGCACACCTGCAGCTACCCAGTATATTCAGTAACCACCACACACACACACACACTCTCTCTCTCTCTCTCTCTCTCTCTCTGTATATATATATATATATATACACACACAGACTACTGCATAAACTGCTTTACTCCAACTACTTCAACATATCACTATGTGGGGAAAGGAACTGGGCCTTTAAAAAACATACAAATTTCTGCAGCTGCTCAGGGCTGGGGTGTAAGAATAACATATTTCACTGTCTGTTTTCAAACCCCTAAAACCTTAAGAGACATGTCTTACCTGGCTGGTCTTTGACAAGAGTTCCCAGTTCGCAGGCTACTCCAAAAGTATCTGGCTTGCAGACACATAGGCACTGAGTCTCTACAATGACCGGCTGGCCACCATTTTGGCACGGATGACATCTGCAGGGATCACTCTCAGACATGTACTCTTCAATGGCTTGTTTCAAGTAGTGTCTTTTGACTGAGGCACAAGGGACTTCTTTTACCAACTCGTATAATGGTTTGATCTGTATGTGATAAATACATTCTGCTTAAATAGTTCAGACTGGAACATTATTTACTTGTTAGCTTAAAAAGCCCAGAACTGCTTATGGGTTAGGGCAGAATCTGGCAAAAAGTTATGTCCTTTTAAACCCCTTGACTTCAGATCCTTGGTACCAAACCACAGTTTGAAACACATTACAGTAAATTTGGTTTGAAAGATACTGACTGTGGCTGAGTTCAGACTGGCAGTTTGGCCGGATAGAGGCACGTTTTACAAACACATTAAAGGGGCCGGTTCACACAGCCGCAGCTGTCAGGCGTTCCCCAGCCGTACTCAACTCGTCCTATGATGATTCCCTACCACGTTAAAAAAACACCAGGTGAAAGCTGTAGCAAACCATGGAGGGCTGTCCAATTCCCCCAGAGCCAGCAATAGAATACACGTTTGTAGCAAAGTATTATTTTATTGAAGCCATGATGAAACTGGAACAAGTTCACTGTTTAGAATACTTGGGACGGTCAGAGCAGGGGATAGTAAAGCAAATTCAAACCGACAATAACTAATAGACTTGGTTCCCGCTCATGTGGGTGGATTCTCAGATTCGCGCTCATAGTCTGAGAAGCAACGGTTTCCTAAAAGATAAACAATTAGCTCTTCTCACACTCTAGTTCATTATAGCCTAAGCGAAGCCGTCTCTTCCCCGCACCTGTGACCTTGCAGATAAGCATGTTTCAAAGCTGTACTAGCGTTCATAGAAAGGAATGCATGAGACAAGCAAACCTGCAAATCATAATACTAGGAAGCATGCGCGTATGGAGATGTCATGGGAAAGAGGGGGGGGGTTTCCATACAGGGTAGTTACAAACAGCACAGAGTTCTTTGGCAGCTGGCTGACACGGGCACATTGATCCCACTTCCCAGAAGTGTGCACTCTAAAATCCACAAACAAGCCACATTGCTGCGGTGTGCCTATGTGCATAGGCGCATGTCGCCGAAGTGAAACAAAGCCGCTTACAGCCACGCCACGCCAACGCAGTGTGAATGCTCCCTTGCGCCTCCTCCCTGGTATGCTCCCTCCCACATCAGTAGGTGCAGTGCAGCCGGGAATCCCCGGCACAACTTGGTCCTGGTCTTTTTGCCCTGCCTCCCTCGTGCTTCATACTACCAGTCTGTCCTCAGCCTGTGTCTGTACATCCAGCTGATGTATAAGAGATATTTGGCATCAGCTAGACAAAAAGCATTTCCCGAAGAATGCTGATGTGAGGGAGCAGACAGCTATTTATTTATTTACTTCATTTATACCCCTCTTTTCTCCCCAGTGGCTTACAACATTCTCTTCTTCTCTAGGCCTGTGAGGTAGATTCAGGTGGGGGTAGCCGTGTTGGTCTGAAGAAACAGAGCAAAGTCTGAGTCTAGTGGCACCTTTAAGACCAACAAAGTCTAATGCACACGGAAGCTTATTCCCAGAATTAAACTTCGTTGGTCTTAAAGGTGCCACGAGACTCAAACTTTGTCCCTGTGAAGCAGGTTAGGCTGAGAGTGTGTGACTGGCCCAAGGTCACCCAGCAAGCTTCCATGGCAGAGTGGGGATTTGAACCTGGAGTCTCCCAGATTCTAGCTTAGCACCCTTAACCACTGTCCCACAATGGCTCTTAAAGCTTAATTAAAGCCATGTGGGCCACCAATTCAAATTGGAAGGGAGGCGGGATTTAAAAAATGGGAGGGGGGCGAATCTGTGCAGGGAACTATAATGTTATTCTGTGAAGCTGTAACTTAACAGAATCTGCCAGTGCGGGGTGCACAGCCTGATGTCTTGAAATTTCCTCATGTACTGCCTTAGATCTGAGTTGCTCGTATTCTGTAGAGTGACCAGAACTCAGTGAGAACCGGGTTTGATTTCTCACTCCTCCACATGCAGCTGCTGGTGTGACCCTGGGTCAGTCACAGTTCTCTCAGAGCTGTTCTCTCAAGAGCAGTTCTGTCAGAGCTCTCTCAGCCCTACCTACCTCACAGGGTGTCTGTTGCAGAGAGAGGAAGGGAAAGGAGATTGTGAGCTGCTCTGAGACTCCGAGTGAAGGGCAGGGTATAAATCTAATCTCTTCTCTCTGTCTCTTTAAGTTCCTTTTACCATCAATATAGAGATGCCAGGCCATTGGCCAACATTGGTAGGACCTTTAGGGGTATGGCCTGGGGGAAGAAATGATGTTGCATGTTGCATGATGTCACATCCCAGAAAAAAAGACATAAGTACCATGCAGTTTTTAGGGACAGCCAGAGCATCCCCTGATACACTAATGTCACATCTGGGTTCTTCACCCTGATGTGACTCACAAGTTGTGTGACACCATTTCTCCTGCAGGTCTGGGGACTGAGGGCAGGCCCACTAGCAGGAGCCAGAAGTGGGGCCCTGGCAACCCTACATCAACAGTGTAAAGTACTGAGTAACAAACAGCATTTTTAGAAAATCCCAAAGTGGGCTAAACTAACTGGGGCAAGTAAACAAAACGAGATGGAACCAAAGGGGCCTTCGGGATGGAGCCCAATCAGCCTCTGAATCAAGGGCGTCACTGATCTGGGTGGCAAAGGCTGCAGAGAAAGTAGTTGTAACAGCGCCAAGACATAGACAGGGTTGATGAGCTGAAACACGCAGGCCCATAAGTCCACCGTTCCCCCACGCCCCACCCCAGTTGAAAGCTCTCCAACTTCCCCTTAGAACATCCAATTTATCCTTTCTACACTTCAAAGAAGCTGGTTTAATCAAAGAAATAACACATAGCCTTACTTTTTGCTTGATGACTCTGGGATAATCGATCACTGATCTAGCCCATGAGGAATACTGTTCACTGTTTCCAGCCGGATCCCCAAAGTCCAAGGAGTACAGGGCCTGTATAGCTGCTGCACTTCCCCCCTCAACCACAAGATTCAGTTTAATCTTCTTGTTGCTGTCACCTTGGAAGAGCATGTGGAGGAAAGCACCGACAAATAAAGCATGTTATATCTGTCCGATAAAGACGACACAGCTTGTACAAATGGCTTAGCTGGGATAGGCGACATCCGTCAAGGGTCTGGTTTTGGCCTGGGCAGAGATTCAGTTGATGGTTCCTATACAAAATGTATGGTAGCAACTGACAAATGGCAGTGTCCTCCTCCAGAGTATGAGTCATTTAAGTAGCATGAGGCTGTTTAGATTCCAGAAGTTTCCAGGTGTGCTGGATGGAGCACTTGGGCATAGGGGTGTGATTATCAGCAACCCAGCTTCAGGTTGCAGAGAGAATAACAGTGCGAGGGTAGCTTCACTTCACATTGTGTTGCTTTTCTAAGTATAACTTTATGTCTGTACTCATAAGAACATAAAAGAAGCCTTGCTGGATTATCCATCCAGTCCAACACCCTGTTATCATACAGTGGCCAAAATCCAGGTGCCACCAGGATGTCCAACAACGAGGCCACAACCCTGGAAGCCCTTCCATTGTGGCTCCCCAAGTACCAAGAATATCCCCCCAAGCATCACTGCCTCAGACATAGTGTTCTATCTATGGCTAATAGCCACTGATGGAACTCTGCTCTCTATGTTTATCCAATCCCCACTTGAAGCTATGCTTGTAGCTGCCACCACTTCCTGCGACAGTGAATTCCACATGTTAATTACTCTCTGGGTGAAGAGTACTTGCTTTAATCTGTTCTAAGCCTACTGTTCATTAATTTCACTGAGTACCCATAGAGTTCTTGTATTGTGAGAAACGGGGGGGAAAGTACTTCTTTCTCTGCCTTCTCTATCCCATGCATAATTTTGTAAACCGCTATCATCCCTAATCTCTTTAACCTTTCCTCACAGGGAAGGTGTTTCATCCCCTTAACCATTTCCGTTTACCTTTTCTGCACCTTTTCCAATGCTATAATGTTGTGTGTTTTTTTTGAGGTACAGTGACTCTAGGAATTAATGACATCCAAAACTTTCTATCATCAACAGCCTTCCTCGGGTCTTGCAAACTGAGGGCCCTCTTGGCTTCCTTGATCGAGTCCATCCACCTCATGTTAAGTCTTCCTCTTTTCCTGCTGCCTTCAACTTTTCCTAGCAGGGGCTGCGGTCACACGCAACAGTAGCCACGCAAGAGATACGGAAGACAAGCGGAGTTTCCGGTCGCGATCTCACCAGCACATCTGGGAAGCGTAGCGCTTCCGTGGCACAACTGAGGCTTCCTGCCGAAAAAGCGCAGCAAAAAACTAGTACCTTGGAGGTACTAGTTTCCAGAAACTGCGGGGCAAGGGCGGGCGTCTGATCGCGTTTCCGGTGGCATCCGGCGCCCGCCCATGTCCCCTTGCGGAAAAGGGGTTTTTTTTTCCCACGTCTCCGTGGATGCGCACACGCACCCAACGGAGCATGCGCATTCGTAGTGTACACAAAAAAAGAAAACCAGTTCGCCGCGCCGCGCGCTTCTTCATTGCGCGCAGGCGTGTGTTGTGATCGGCACCTCTCCCTTGCCATGGAACCTCCACAGTACCTCCACAGAACCTCCACAGTAGGTCTGATCGCTTTACTGCATGTTAGTTTGCCCCGGGGCAAACAGCCACACTTCTCCTCTGCAGTTTCCTGCCCGTGTGACAGGGGCCATTATTGTCTTTTCCGGTGGATCTTGTCTTCTCATGACGTGACCAACATACAATAGCCTCCGTTCAGTCATTTTTGCTTCTGGGAAGAATTCGGGCTTGACTTGACCTAGAACCCACTTATTTGTCTCTTTTGGCAGTCCACAATATTCCTAAAACTCTCCTCCAACACCACAACATTTCAAATGAATCTTTTCTACAAGTCGGCTTTCTTCACTGTCCCAACTTTCACATCCATACATAGTATATGGGGGGAATACTATGGCATGGTTTATCTTAATCTTGGCCTCTAGCAACACTTCCTTACACTTAATGATCTTTTCTAGTTCCTTCATGGCTGCCCTTCCCAGTCTCAATCTCCTTTTGATTTCTTGGTTGCAGTCTCCTAACACTCAGTACAATATGGGTTCTTGCCCTGCTATGGTTAATAGAAGCTCCAGGTGGTGATTTCTACCTAGGGCTGCCAAGTGGGGGCGGGTGGCGGGTAAACCCCCGCTTTGGAGGCCCGAATTCCACCGCCGTGGAATCGGGCCCCGGGGGGAACTCCGTCCCCCCAAGCGCAGCGTGGCTGCGTCACCAGAGGTGATGCAACCACACTGACCACGTTTGGGGCATGGCCCGGATCGTCGGAGGGAAAAACCTATGGTTTTCCCTCCGACGATTGTGGCCACGCCCTCAACGTGGTTGATGTCGCGCGTCACTTCTGGCGATGTGCTGGCGCGCACGCTTCTGGAGAGAGCTCCCAGAGCCCGGTGAGGCTCCCCCGCCTGTGAGGTTTTTTTTTACTTGGCAACCCTATTTCTACCATGAAAATGATGCAAAGAGGATAGAGACAAACATTCCCCCCTGCTGCTGTGAACATGCCCAGGTTCAAATCCCCCCCCCCTTCCTCTGTGGGTCTCATGATTTGGCCTTCAGAGACACTGGCTAGCAGCTTCCTTGTAATGTTGCTATCCTAGCTCTGCAGACTGGAGTGGTTGCCCAACTTGAGATATCCCACAAGAACTATGCTTTAGAGGGTAGTCTTGTTGGTCTTCAGTAAAACAGATTTGAGTCCAGGAGCACCTTAGAGTTTCTGGGTATAAGCTTTCAAGACGTCTGACCAGATGTCTGACAAAGGGAGCTCTGACTCTCAAAAGCTTATACACAGAAACTCTTATTGGTCCTAAGGGGCTACCAGACTCGAATTTAACAGCCTTGCTCAGGTCTTGCAAACTGAGGACCATGGCTTCCTTGCAAAATATACTTCAAGATGGAAGAAAGGTGAATCAAGTTAAATCAGTAGCCCCTCAAAACATCTCCCAAAGCCACTGCACCCTTGTATGCACATAGACACATTGCGCTTTTGCCACTCAGAAAGAGAACCCAGTTATAAACGGGAACCCCGGAGGAGGGCATGTTACTCTTTTTCTTCTATATCTATGGTTGCAACTTATCCCTGTAGTTCTGATAAACAGGGTTGATAAACCTCAAGGGGATAGATGGAGATCTACAGGGTTTGCAACTAGGCTTGCCAAGTCCCCCCGGGGGGCGGGGAAAACCCCGCCCCAGAGGCCCGTTCCCCGCCGCCGCCGGATCGGGCCCCGGGGGGAACTCCACCCCGACGTGCACGTCAGCAGGAGGTGATGCGGCCACGCCGGGTACGCTGGGGGTGGGGCCAGTGTTCATAAGAACATAAGAGATGCCAATGTTGGATCAGGCCAAAGGCCCATCCAGTCCAACACTCTGTATCACACAGTGGCCAGAAATACCAGTGCCATCAGGAGGTCCACCAGTGGGACCAGGACATCTGAAGCCATCCCACTGTTGACCCCCCCACAGTGCCATCAGGAGGTCCAGCAGTGGGACCTCCTGATGGCACTGGTATTTCTGGCCACTGTGTGTTCCCTCTAAGCTGAGTTAGTGTGAGCTAGCTCATAGTTTTTTAGCCCCCAGCTCACAGATTTTTGTCTTAGCCCAGGAAGGATGGCTCCAGAGCAAGCTAATTTATGCAGCAGCCAAATCGCTCACTCACAACTTTAATGCCAGTAACTCACAAAGTAGAATTTTTGCTCACAAGACTCCACAGCTTAAAGGGAACATTGGGTGGGGCCACAGTCATCCGAGGGAAAACTCTATGGTTTTCCCTCAGATGGTCGTGGCCCCGCCCCCAGCGTGCCCAGCGTCATCACGTCACTTCCTGGTTACTCCTAGTTACTCCTGGTTACTCCTGATCGACCTGGGAGTCCCCCGCTCCGGAACAAGGTGAGACTTGGCAACCCTATTTGCAACTGATCTCCAGGTGTCAGAGATCAGTTCACCTGGAGAAAATGGCTGCTTTGGAAGGTGGACCCTATGGCATTATACCATATTGAGGTCCCTCCCCTCCCCTCCCCAAACCTCACCCTCTCTAGGCTCCACCCCAAAATCTCCAGGCATTTCCCCACCCAGATCGCATGGGTGAAAAAGGGTGGGGGTGGGATAAAAAGCAGCACTGTTGGAAGTACTGCAGACATTTTAAACAGCCCACGACAGCGATTCAGAAGCACAAAGAAGAAGTGAAAACGGAATAAAGCAGTTTCTGTCAAGAACGGCTCAACCATGCTTTGCTAACGGATGGGAGTGGCTTTGTATGAAAAGGTAAATAAAATCCATTAGCAGCTGGTTGCTAAAATGGTTCTGGTCTGAAATGGCATAAGAAATCCATTAGACACCAGCTACTAAAATGGATTACAAAGGCAGTTTGAGAGGGGCCCATGGCATCAGACCCCACTGACATCCCTCCCTTTCACAAATCCTGCCCCCCCCTCAGGATCCACCCTCAAAATCTCCAGGTATTTCCCAACATGGAGCTGGCCCTGCTGATAAATGATAATGTGCACCTGCCAAACTTCCCTTTCCTGCTCAGCGATTAAATGACAGGAGCCCACCTTTTGTAAGAGGATCTCATCACTTTAGTGCAATGTCCATTTCATTGACATGATTGATGTAGCTGCTATTAATTAGCAGAAATAAGGGGTCATTTACCTGACGATTGCCGTAACAGGGATTCCAGTTTGTTGCATTCGATGGATATTTTCTCGATCATAAAAAGGATATTTAGGGATGATGAAACGCATCGATGCATGTCACTCATGCTCAGAGCTAGTAGGAGGAAAGAGATCCATTATTTTTGACTATGCGATGAAGGCTGAGTGCTCTACTGCCAGGGTTCCCCGAGAACTTCCTGCTAAATGGGACCCCAAGTGTTTCCTGAGACAGCCTGCTCGATGCTGCTACTTCAGCAGGACGAGTGCATATTCTACACTGTAGAATGCCTGAATAGTTATGTCACAGCAGGGACATCGCATTTGCATTTGAAGTCATCTGTGTACAAAACAGACAATTCGACCTACACAATTAAACTAGTTTTAACCTAATGTTTGTTGCTGCGTGTAGGAGAGCCACATCTGGTTTAGGAACCCTGCTGTGGTTCAGGCTGACCTAACACACCCTGGGACAGGGAGGACAATCTAGCAGGAAATACACAGTTCCCATTCATTCCGAAGGGGCTTGCACAGCAGAACTTACTTAAACTGTTGGTATCTCATACTGCTCTTGAGCTGGCTATCAATAAGCAAATACCAAAAGAAATGATGATACAAATAACATACATTCAGGTGGGTAGTAGGGTTGCCTCCCTCCAGGTGAGGCCTGGAGACCTCTCGCTTTTATAACTGATCTCCAGATGACAGAGATCAGCTTCCCTGGAGAAAATGGCTGCTCTGAAGGGTGGACTCCATGGCACTGTACCATGTTGAGGTGCCTCCCCTCCCCAAACCCCGCCCTCTCTTGGATCCACCCCCAAAGTCCCCAGGTATTTTCCAACCCCGAGCTGGCAACCCTAGGGGGTAGCCGTGTTGGTCTGAAGCAACAGAACAAAAGTTTGAGTTGAGTGGCACCTTTAAGTTTAATTCTGGGTATAAGCTTTCATGTCACTCGACTCAAACTTTGTACACATAATGTATGAATCATAAAACTAACAATAAGACCAAGTGTAAACACCACCCTAAAATGAAACGATCCAAAAACATTTTGAAGCAGAAATGTTTTATTTATTTATTTATATTTCTAGCCTGCCTCTAGAAGACACAAAGTCAAGTGCATGAGAGGGAGGAATAATAAAGGTCCTGGAAGAATATGAGCGGGTTTTGCCCGGTGCTTAAAGTTTAGTGGCAGGGCCTCAGAAGAAAATCTTAACAGAAAGGCAATCTTGAATGTATTTATTCATTTTTTTTTCATTTATATCCTGCTTTTCTCCACAATGGGGACCAAAAGCATTTTACACTGCTCTCCTCTCCTCTATTTTATCTTCACAGTAACCCTGTGAGGTAGGTTAGGCTGAGAGTAAGTGACTGGGCCAAGGTCACCCAGTGAGCTTTTTTGGCAGAGTTGGGATTCAAACCTGTGCCTCCCAGATCCTAGGGGTTTTTTTATATTTAAAAATATGAAAAATTTACATTAAAAATAACATCAACAATCCCCCGGGTTCCCCTCACCCCCCCCCATAATTAAAAAAAAGTTCATATAAACGACTTTATAAAACAACAAGGATCTAACTCAATTACTATAACTACACTCCACAGAACAGACTGTAGACCTAACATGAGGCTAATCAGAGATTTATCAGGTCCAAATTATCGGCCGTAGCAGGAATCACTGCTTGCGACTTCAGGTAGTCTAGGATTGGTGCCCAAGTATGAAACAGTCATGATTTATAGGTGGTATGTGTTTCTCGTAGGATTTTATCAGTCAATTTAGCAATTATAAAGCAGTCCCGTATTCTATTTTTCCAAGCTGAGCTAGAGGGATCCCTACTATCCTTCCACTTAGCCGCGATTTCCATCTTTGCTAAGGCAAGTAGTGTCAGGATCCTAGATCCTAGTCTGATACGCTCTCCACTACACCATGATGAGTCTCCCACCACACTAACTCTGGATGTAAGAGGTTCTTCAAGTGTATTTCCCATGGGATTGTACCCCTTGCACACCTGAATAGGCCTTCCCCAGCATTTCAAAAAGAATGGAATATTTTGGGTTTGCTTCATTTTTAGACATAAAAATCGAAGGCATTTTGGTTGCTCATGAGATGTTTTACTATTTAGAATGATTACTCCAGCCCATTACCTTTTGCTTTCATGTCATCTGTACCTATATGAAGCAGAGCTTTATATAGTCCTCCTAAAGATCCAGAGTGAAAGAAGTGTGTTCCAAAACGGTCAATTAATTTTCGGTATGCATTGTATTCATAGAATGCGGGGAGATTGGCGAGCTCTTTCCAGAAGTCCTCCGCAAGCGTTAGAAATTCTGGCTGATTATTGATGAACTGGGCAACTTCCACACTGTTTTCCAAAACCATAAGGCGCTCACTCTAGGAAGGGGAGGAAAAAATAAACAAATCAGGACACTGTTTTCATAGTGGCAGAAAAGTATGGATAAGAGGGGCTCCATAGCTGATATCTTCCTTTCTGACAAAAGAGCAGATTGATTACTGCTTTGTTTTCAGTGGTCAAGCATACCATTTTGATTGGAGTTCAGTGCCACCTGAGAGATCAGAAAGATTTTCAGGGTAGGAACTTTGGAGAGTCAAAGCTCCCTATCTGACAAAGGGACCTTTGACTCCTGAACTCTCATACCACCAAAATCCTGTTGGCTTCTAAGATGCTACTGGACTCAAATCAAGCTGTTCTTCTGCAGACCAACATGGCTACCCCTGGAAATGATACCATTTTTGTTGCTAATGGGCAAAAGAGTGGGGTTGTTCACCTACTGCTCATCACAGGTCCCCGTCACACGGGAGGATTGGCCCCGCAAGAGGGACAGATCGGGGGTGCATCAAACGGGCGTGATCACACCGCAACATCTGGGATATGGAGCGCACCCGTCCCCGATCCGTCCCTTCCGGCTGAAACCGAGCATCAACGCCCCCCCCCCTAGAAAACACTACTACCTACCAAGGGTGTAGACTTTCCAATTTCCCGGGGGGGGGCTGGGGCTGGGCCAGAGGCATTGCTTTGCTAGGAGCAAGGGTGGCTCCCGGGGGAGGCTGAGTACCTTCCTGAAAATTTCGGCGGGGGCTGAAGCCCCGCCGCCCCCACGAAGATTACGCCTATGCTACCTACCTGAAAATCTGCATCAAATGCGACCATGGGATTGCCGGCGCGCCCGTCTCCAGCAGCATGCGAGGCCCCCGACCAAACTGTGCAGGCGCACACATGCGCAGCAGGCTGCCTCACTGTCCATTCCGTGGCTTCCCCCCGGCATCTGATTGTGCCGGGGAGCAACTGCGCGGTGGCTTGGGGGATCTGTCTGATCCCGCCGCCACGCGTCTCTTTTGATGCGGCTCAGAAAAGCTGCGCTTTGGTCGTGTCTTTTCCCCCAGTGTGACCGGGGCCACAGTCTACCAAAGCATGAGTGGGGAGAAGGCAGGCCTGTTGCTGCACTCTAGAATTGCCAGGTCCCCCCGGGGGGCAGGGGTTTGACCTCTCGACGGGCCTCTTACCCACCAGCCCAGATCCGGCCGCCGGGGGAAGTGTGCATGCACACGAAAGCTTACACCCAGAATTAAGCTTTGATGGTCTTAAAGGGGCCACTGGACTCAAACTTTGTTCACTTGGAGAAGGAAAGAGAACGTCAAAATATTTACCTGTGACTCGCCTGCAGAATTTGTGTTGGTTTTAAAGTAATTGCTTGAGCTTCCAAATCCCTGGTTCACATTGTGCTTCATATAAGACCAGCTACTGTCATAAAACTCAGTATGAAAATCATTCTGAATCTGCACCTATAGACAAAACAAAAAAAATTATAGATCATATTCTTTCCCCCCCCCAAAGAGAAAATATCTACTAGCTTGGTTTGCAGTACTTCTCAGCTCAGATACGGAGACATGTTAAGAGAGTCTCTGTGTGTGAAGTGCTGTCAAGTCACAGCCAACTTATGGTGCCCTGTAGGGTTTTCAAGGCAAGAGGCATTCACAGGTGGTTTGCCATTGCCTGCCTCTGCCTAGCAACCCTGGACTTCCTTGGTGGTCTCCCATCCAAGTGCTAACCAGGGCTAACCCTGCTTAGTTTTCAAGATCTGATGAGATTGGGCTAGCTTTGGCTTTTGTTGTTGTTGGTGTTCAGTTGCACAGTCGAGTCTGACTCTTCGTGACCCCATGGACCACATGATGCCAGGCCCTCTTGTCTTCTACCATCCTCCAGACTTTGCTCAATTTCATGTTTGTTGCATCGATAACCCTGTCTAAACATCTCATCCTTTGCCGTCCCCTTCTTCTGTTACCTTCAATCATTCCCAGCATCAGGGTCTTCTCCAGTGAGGGCTCCCTTCTCATTTGGTGGCCAAAGTATTTGAGCTTCAGCTTCAGTATCTGGCCTTCCAGGGAACTGTCAGGGTTGATTTCCTTTAGGATTGACTGATTTGATCTCCTTGGAGTCCAAGGGACTCTCAAGAGTTTTCTCCAGCACCATAATTCGAAAGCATCTATTCTTCAGCTACCCAAGTCTAAAAGAGTATACTGGCATTAAAAACAAACAAACTAACCATATGATCTATGCAATCTCTGTAGTATGATCTAAGTGATGCTAATCCAACAGAAAGATTTTACATAACAATACCTATCATTTTATGTTGTGTATTCAGTATTTACAGCACTTCTCCCCCAGAGGACTGAAGACCTTTGCACTCATCACAGGGACTTATGCATGGCAAAATCCCATTCCATTGCTTTCAATCAGAAATGCAGGCCCAGTTTATATACTGAACACATTCAAATGGGGGAAGCTTTTCCCAGTCTGTAATGGTTCAGATTGCAAGTGGACTATCATGTTTCATGCTTTCCCCATCTAGAAATATCTCTGTACATGCATAACTAGCATGTCAGATAAAAAGAATTCAGTGTAGCCTTCTCCCTGACACACTATGTTTCTGTGCTCACGGTCAACTCTGTGATGGAAGGCACATTCAGAGGTAAGTAGGAACCAGTGTTCCTTCTAAGCTGAGCTAAGCTCACAGTTTCTTAGCCTCCAGCTCACACATTTTTGTGTTAGCTCAGGAAGGATGGCCCCAGAGCAGACTAATTTATGCTGCAGCCAAATAATTCTTTAATGCCAGTAGCTCACAAAGTAGACATTTTGCTCACAAGACTCCACAGCTTAGAGGGAGCATTGGTAGGGACACTTTTTAAATGCTCTCCGAAAGAAATTTTGTTCCAGAATATTGCCATTCTGATCCTGAGTGTCCATGTTGAGGAATAAAACAGCATGCATATTCCTTTTTGCCCATTTCCCACTGGTGCATTCCATATTTGGGGGCAAAGTATGCATTTGGATATGCCCTAGCATTATGGAAATACTACAGAAGTGCAAATTGCAACACAAGTATGTATCCAAATATGCACCAGGGGTGCAACTATACAAATTAAATTCACAGACTATTCATTGGAAGGAGGTGGAATGGACCACTGGATGAAACTATGGAATGGAATCCAATGGAATGGAAGAAATGACATCCGCCCAGCTCTAGCTTCACCACTTAGTCCTGTACACAGAACCTGTGAAGGGACAAGCCAACCTTTGTACAGCAGGAGTCAGAACGAGCGTGCTAACTCTGGCCTTACTTGTGATCAGTCTGACAGTTTAAGTGTCACTCATTGCTCTGTTGTAGAATTCCAGGGCAACAGTCCATGTCCTGTGTATACTATCTAAGCAGGAAGGACAACATTTGCTCAGGCCGAAAGGCACTAGACCTTAAATCCTGGTTCAACCCTGTCCCCCAAACTTACATTCTACACTACACTCGAGTTCACCCCTGTAATTATCTCAGGGTATTTTTTTGTTTCCACATTACATTGCGGTCACCCCGGTTTCACCCCACACTTATCCTGGGATAAACAGATGCTGTTATAACCAGGGATAAATGCAAGGTATTGTGTCGCGAGTTGAACTCTGATAAAACCAGGGGTGAGATCTAAGTGCGGAAAGGACAACTGTGTGTGCAAAGATCCAAACCCAGACTCAGTACACTATCAAAGAGGGGATTTATCCCAGTGTTCCAGAGAAAGAACAGGGGGATCAAATCACCTCAAACAAGGCCTGAGGGGGTCAGGAGAACCCCGGGCCTTGTCACAGAATGCTTACCCAAATGTGGAGCACAGCACCTACATGTATACAAACTGTTTGATGTGTATGCGCTGTGTTCATGTCTGGGCAAGCTTGCATAGATGTGACGGGACCAGCATGCCGACTCTCTCCCCTCCACCTGGGTTGGCTTGTTCCTATTTGTACCATAACTCTGGTAAAAGTATACACTAGCCATAAACAGCAAGCAGCTTTTGCTGGATCGTGGCCATGCTCTATAACCCATCTGAAACCCTTAAGATAAAGCTGTATCACAATTACATTAACTTTTTTTAAAAAAGAATCCTGAAGGTAATTCTGTACCTTTAAAAAGCTAAGACAAGCATACCTGGAATGTGTAAGAAAGGACACTGACACTCTGGCGATAATAGTCTCTCTGGTCAACATTAAACACCTTTCGGCACTGGCCACCAAAACTTTTCGTATGGATGACTCTTCCTTTGGTTTTACCTGTAAGGGCATCAAAACTGCAAAAAAGGAAAGGAGAAAGGATACTGCACAGTTATCACATAGGCTGTAAAGCTCAAGGGAGTTAGAAATATCGGTTGCAATTGATATCAGTACAACTGTAGACTGTGGCTGACCATTCTTCTGAGCGAAAGGTACAGCCTTCTTCCAGTGCCACAAGACTTTCTCTGGGTGAATAGTCTATCATCTTTCACTGGTGGAAGAACTTCTTCTGCCAAAGAAAGGCTCCTTTCAACCTAGCAGAACAGATTGGCAGTATACAGGGTGTGCAAAAAAAATTTCGCCCCCTGTTTTGGGTCTATTGGACCCGAAAAATATCATTATTCCTGAATATTCCCGAATCCCAATATTGGCACTGTATTGGGATTTGGGTAAATATTCAGGAAACCCAAACTTATTCGGTTTCATTATACCCTATGGGGATCGTTCCACAAAGTATAATGAAGTTCAGAAGGCATTTAAACTTTTAATGCCTTCTGAGTTCACTTGCTGAGTTGCACCATGGTGGGAGCATGACTTGGTGACTTTAGAGGGCATTTAAACTTTAAATGCCTTCTAGCCACGACCAGTTAAAAGCCAAATAATATCAGCTTTTATTCGGGTGCAGCTATTTCCGTAGCTGGATCAGATTCTCTAATCTGATTAGGCTGAATAAATACCTGAATAAATACCTGAGAAATACCAATAAAGTATTTTTCAGGTATCTATTCAGCTTGGTATATACCGAGCACACAGCCCTATTAAATTTGCAAAAAATTACACACAGAACAGAGTGTAGTTTCAGAGGGTAGTCGTATTTGTCTGCAGTAAAACAGATGGATCCAAGTCCAGTAGTGCCTTGGAGACCAGGAAGATTTTCAGGGTATGAGCTTTCGAGGGTCAAAGCTCCCTTCGCCAAAAACCTGGCCTAAGACAGCTGACAAAGGGAGCTTTGACTCTGAAAAGATCACACTCTGAAAGTCTTATTGATCTCTAAGGAGTTACTGGACTCGAATCTAGCAGAACAGAGTATACTTCTTTAATAATTACGTTCTTGATTGGTAGACCCATGGTGCAGTTCCCCAATGCAACAAGTTACCTTAAAGAATAACAAAATTTTCCCCTAGATTGTGTTGACAGCAGAGAGCAAGTACCTGCTAATTCTAATGCATTTTCATCTCTATGGAAACTACCCTAGCTAAGTTTCGTTTTGACCTAAAATTAATGCAACATGAAGAACAATCGTGGCCAATCTACTCCCATTGGTTTTCTCTTTGTTCGTTCTGAATCGAGGTCAGCCACAAGATATATTTTTTTTAAAAACCCTGTAATTTGTATGCTTTTAATTAATCATCTAGCCTTTGTACTGAGGCCTTTGTAAATGCACCAAGAGTGAATCCACCACGCTAAGGCACAATAGTAGTTCATGGCCAGCCCTATGTGCCAGTCTGCTGAGATACTGGACACAAATCTAGCTGTTCTACTGCAGACCAAAACAGCTGCCCTCTGAAACTATCTGCTGAAATAGTTTCAGATCAGATATGGAGAGTCGAGCACTGTAAAGGGAACAACTTGCTCGTGCACAAATGTAATATCACAACCTTCAAAGACCAGGGATCCCAGTCTGGGGACTGAGACTTGAGACCTTGGAGAGCTGCTGCCAGCCTGAGTAGACAACAGTGGCCTTGACGGACCCATGGTCAGATAGATTCAATATAAGGCAGCTTCATATGTCCACATCACTGTAGCAATCAGAACCAGACCTGCTAACTATACCTCTCTAAAGAGAACCTATAAGATTGTAACTTTTGTATATAGCCTATCACAGGTGTGTGTAATGGGTGTGGTTGTGAACGGACATATAAGCAGCCTGTGGGCTAGCTACTGTATCTCTTTTTTCCTGAAATCACTTAAGTAAAGCATGAGCTGAAATCACTCAAGGATGTGTCAGTCGCAGTGCTTTAAAATGCCATAGGGCGATTCTGCATCTGGCATTCGCTCCACATTTCCTCGACACTAAGGAAAAGGTGCGGCTCAAAACCACACCCAAATACCCCAGGGCAACCCTGTACTGACTGAGAAGTCACCCCTGAATGGCCATAAATCTATGCAGAAGGTACCATTAAACCTGATGATGAAGAAAAGTGAAAGCGGCATACAGTGTACCATAAAATCCAATGATCCAAGAAAGTAAAAGCAGCATAAAATGCAGAGGGGAACATCTGTTCCAAGGTGGGTTTGGTAAAAGAATGGAGGGAAAAGCCAATACAGAATCGTCCATAGAGTCCACCCTCCAAAGCAGCAATTTTGTCCAGGGTCAGAGATCTTGGTCGTCTGGAGATCCACCATAATAGCAAGAGATCTCTAGACACCACCAGGACATTGGCAACAACAGGGCTTGTGAGGCTGTGCTTTCGTGACCCAATGCTGTGAAATCTATTTTGGTCTAGTTTGACTCCTAGTTTTCTGGTGAAATGAGGGTATGGGAGTCTTATGGTCTGTGTGTACTTTGGGAACAGGCAAACACTCAGACAGATGTTGCAGATCAGTTTCACAAAAGCAGATCTGATGCACTTGGAACTTGGTGCTGGAGATATTAAAGATGTCTTGACCTGGGAGGTGGAGCTACAGAGTTCACCCTCCAAACAACTGCCCTTTCGCCACTGGCTCCTCCCTGCTGGGCTTTCTAGACATCAAAGAGCTCTCAACCCCAGAAGAAAGAACTACAGAATTAACTTCGCAAAGGGGACTAATATATTAGGAGTGGGAGAAGAGGGGGAAGAAATAGACAAGAGTATGTTTTTCAAATGTTATGAGTTGCTTGAGGACTTTAAGAGCAAAATGTGGATAATAAATATAATTCTGTTGTTGTTCAGTCGCATAGTCGAGTCCGACTCTTCGCGACCCCATGGACCAGATCACGCCAGGCCTTCCTGTCTTCCGCCATCCTCTGAAGTTTGCTCAATTTCAAAATATAATTAATAAATACATAAACTCCCCAAGAGGAGAGAGATCAAAAATACCATCAAGGATTCTGTCTCCTTTTCTGGCAACCTTCTGACTTCAAAACAGTTTCTTGCCAGCCACCCCCTCCCCCAAAAGATTATATATTTCTAGTGTCCAAATATCTCCCTGTCATCACTGACAATTAAAGAAATCATCTTTAGATATTAAGTGGCATAGAAGTCCAGTGAAAAGGTAATCTTATTTCACACAGCCATAACATAATGTATGTCAAATGCTTTGAACACTTGGAATGTACTATGTAGATGTAAATAAGAATTGCCAAGGACCTTACCCTGCACCTGTCAGTTCCACATTAGGAGGTAGCTTATTGGTGTCACAAACCACCTTGGTTACCTCACATCGGTCTTCATCGGACCTGTCTTCCTCACAGTCATAATCTCCATTGCACACCAACGACCTGCTTATGCACAGCCCTGCGGGCATAGAGAAGATAGCCACAATGAAACAAAGCTGCCAAGAACCACCGCAGGCCCACAGAGAATGGGGTCACCACCCTCACACCTCCCATATACAACAAAACACCACATGAAAGCAAATCACACGGTGCGCTCAGCTCCATGGTCCTCAGTTTGACCAGGGACTCTGGAAATTTGTCCCCAAAGTTGTCTGCCCTCCATCCATTGCAGAGGAAGTGATCTAAGCAAGTACTCTGTTGTTTTGGATTAGAACCTATGGGTGGAACCTGAAGAATTCTTGCTGATAGCCCTGCCCTTAGTTATATACAGTCATAGTTGGGATCTGGTCCTTACTGAATCTACTTGTCAGCTAGGTATTGCCCAAAAAGAAAGTGCAAATACCACTTTAGTGATACATATACATTTATTTTTTTCCACCCCCATCAAAAATATTTTATTCACTACAAACTTACAAATAGGGTTCCCATTTGCCTGCTTATGTCAGGAGAGCTCTAGGTAATTGAGGCCCTTGCCTGTTGGTGCTCACCTGATTGGTGGGTGTAAGCTGGGACTAAAGGGCATGGTCCTCGTAGTGAGAACATTTCAAAAGGCCTCAACTACTTACAGGAAATTTTGACCATAGAGTTTCTGCTGATTTCTAGGACTACCCTTGTCCTTTCTGGGTAGCTCTAAGAATCACCAGGAATTCTATGTTCAGAACTTCCGGTTAAGTAGACGAGGCCTTATTTTTCTTTTAAATTTTTCTCCTGAGATGCTGCCCCCCATAACCCTCCCATGGGTGCCTGGCAACACTAGGATACAAACCATATCTTATATCCTGATCCAGAACCCAAGTTTGTATAAAGTGGCTGGCAGTGAATCTCCAAGGTTTCATGCAGATAACGGCTTTTCTGTTTACCTGAGCTCTTTAACTGGAGACGACAGGGACTGGACATGGGACATTTGGCATGCAAAGTGTGCACTCTAGCCAATACCCAATTTAGTAGTGTTATCCTAACTAAGCTTGCCAATCTCCAGGTGGTGGCTGGAGATCTCCCACTATTACAACTGATCTCCAGGCGACAGAGGTCACTTCACCTGGAGAAAATGGCCGCTTTGAAAGTTGGACTCTATCGCATTATGCCCAAACCCCACCCTCCTCAGGCTCCACCTCCGAAATCTACAGGTATTTCTCAACCTGGAGCTGACAACCCAGATCCTAACTGAGACTTGGGTTACAATTTGCATTTCTGCAGGCAGAAGTACTTCTGCTCATAGAGTGCAATTTCCCCACCTTTCCCCTCCTGTGTGAGCTCAAAATCCTTCCTGCAATCAGGGGTCATTTTGGGGGGGGACGCGGGGGACACACTTCCGGTGATGTCAGGGGGTGTGGCATATGCTAATGAGTTATGCTAATGAGTCCCCCTAGCTCTTTTTCTACGAAATGACCCCTGCCTGCAATCCTATTCCTGGGCATCTCCTGTGCCCCAGCAACAGAATCTCAGGGGACAATTTGGGCTTCTGCGGGAAAGGGAGGGGCCAGGAAAATCATGTTCCCTGAGAAGAAGTTCTTGAGTCAGGGCAAACATCAGTCACGATCCGATCCATTATAATGAAATAGGTTTTTAAGGTTAAATATGTTTCTGGGCAATTTGCTTCCAAAGAAATATCCATCTGATATGGTGCCGCTAAACATTAAAATTTAAAACAATCTTTTCAATTGACCAAATGCATGGTGACTGTAGCAGACCAAAATGTATTCCTTAATAGAATTATCTTGCTTTTTCGTATCTGCAAACAGACCAGACTTTCTATTTAGAACAACTCTTTGATCACTCATAATACAGCTCCTCAGACAGCCAGGCTTCAATTTGTCAAGTTTACCTAACCGGAGCACTTGCAGAAGCAGCTACATATAATAAAAATACAACCACCCCCAGGGATGCCAGCCTCCAGGTGGGACCTGGGGATCCCCTGGAATTACAGCTCATCTCCAGACTGCAGAGATCAGTTCCCCTGGAGAAAATGGAGGCTCTGGAGGGTGGACTCTGTGGCACTGTGCCCCATTGAGGGCCCTGTCCCCCCCTGGCTCCACTCCCAAATCTTCAGGAGTTTCCCAGCCTACATCAGGAAACCCCAGTGGCTGGGGGGGGGGCTGGCATCTTCCCTACCCCTCCCAGAAAAAAAACCACTACCACAAACTTTATGAAATTATAGTGGCTGACCTCCTTTGCTATCACCATCACAGAGATTTTGTTTGTAGTATATAAAAAGCCTTTTAATACAGTTTTAAAAACCCTAGACCCTATATGTTAATTTGCAATGTCTCGGCTGCTAATTTTGAATTTCTGAAACCTTTTAATCCTCCCCTTTTCTCCTCGGCCTGCTTTGCATTTCAGGCTTTGGAATCTTGGCCTGCGGTCCCTGCTTTGCTTACATCCCTCTTGATAAACACCTGTGATCAGATCTTCCCAGCATTTTTTGAAAGGTATGTTGCAGCCGCAGAATCCACCCCCCCCCACACACAACTGCATCAGGGCCACTGGGCAGGGAACAAAAAGTTGGTGCCTGTCTTATCTCTCCTCTGGGGCAAATAGCAGTGCAGAATGGGTGGTTTGAATCTGCAAAAGGAATGCTCCTTCCTTCCCATTGCAGCATGGTCTAAATACAAATGAGGTGGGGGAGAGCATGGCTGCAAAATACCTTCCAAAACACTGGGCAAAAGTCACTTGCAGAGTTGTAATGTACCGCCCTGCCCAGCAAAATGTGAACCCCCTCTCTCCAGCCTACGGAGACTTCTTCCAAACGTACCTGAAGCACATCTAAAACGATCGCCACAGCCATCCTCTGTTGGGCAGCCTCTCGTAGGAGTGCAGGTACGGGATTCGAATGACTCCCCGGAACACGGATACCCCCCGAACTGTCCAAACGTTGCTATTGTTCGTCTGCGAATCTAAATCAAAAACAATCCTTTAAAAGCACTCTGACTTTTGGCACTTGCACACTGAGCTTTAAGCATAAGAAGGACAGGGATGGGGAGCAAACTGTCACTTCTGTTAGCAAGATCAAAGCCTAAACCCTACAGCGAGGTGTGTTGGCATTCTCCACCACCTGATGGACGGGGACCGACGATTACATTTGCAAAATCAGTATGTGGATTAGGGCTGCCAGCTCTGGGTTGGGAAATACCTGGAGATTTTGGGGGGTGGAGCCAGGGGAGGGCAGGGTTTGGGGAGGGGAGGGGCCTCAGCAGGGTATGATGCCATGCAGTCCACCCTCCAAAGGAGCCATTTTCTCTGGGGGAACTGATCTCTGTAGTCTGGAGATCAATTGTAATAGCAGGCGATCCCTAGGTGGGTCTTGGGGAGGGGAAAGATCTCAGCAGGATGCCATGCCATAGAGTCCACCTTCCAAAGGAGCCATTCTCTCCAGGGGAACTGATCTCTGTTGCTCAGAGATGAGTTGTAATCCCAGGAGATCACCAGCTACCACCTGGAGGTTGGCGACCCTGATGTGGATACATCCTAACATACCTTCATGCTGCCACCAATGTTCCCTCTAAGTGGCGGAGTCTTGGGAGCAACAATTCTACTTTGTGAGCTCCTGGCATTAAAGTTGTGAGCGAGTCATTTGGCTGCTGCATAAATCAGTTTGCTCCGGAGCCATCCTTCCTGGGCTAAGACAAAAATCTGTGAGCCGGAGGCTAGAAAGCTGTGAGCTAGCTCACGCTAACTCATCTTAGAGGGAACACTGGCTACTACCACCAGTGTCGTGCTTATGTCATGAAGACTGCATTTAAGGCTGCGTTTAAGATTGCAGTGCTGAGAACACATGTCTGAAGCTCCCGCACAAGAAGGCTGCAGGGGAGTTCTCAGCCTCATGACCCCAGAGGGAAACAGGTTGTTTCAGGGAAACAGCAGAACAAGTGACAATAAAGAATTTGCAAATGCAGTATTTGCCTCACCCTGGATGGGCCAGGGTAGGCTGATCTTGCCAGAGCATAAAAGCTAAGCAGGGTCAGCTCTGGTTAGTCCTTGGATGGGAGACCACGAACTAATACCAGGGTCTCTATGTGGAGGCACGCCATAACAAACCGACTCTGTTCATCTCTTGCCCTGAAAACCCTACAGGGTGTCATAAATGGGCTTGACTTGATGGTACTTTGCACACACACAAACCAACTCAGTAGTTACTGCTTTATTCTCCTTTAGGTGCCAGGCAAAAACAGTTCTTTTTTTAACCCATGCTTTTAACAAAGGGATTCTGTCTTTTAAGAAGAAGAAGAAGAAAAGAGATTGGATTTATACCCCGCCCTTCACTCGGAGTCTCAGAGTGGCTTACAGACTCCTTTCCCTTCCACTCCCCACAACAGACACCCTGTGAGGTAGGTGTGGCTGAGAGAACTCTTTCAAGAACTGCTCTTTCAAGGACAGCTGTGCCAGAGCTACGGCTTGCCCAAGGCCATCCAGCCAGGTGCAAGTGGAGGCATGGGGAATCAAACCCGGTTCTCCCACATTAGAGTCCGCGCACTTAACCACTAGACCAAACTGGCTCTAGATGTTTCAAGATCTCCTCCTAACCTGATTATTGTCTTACCAATGCCACTTTAGGCTGCTTGATTTTATGTGCCCTGGATTGCTTTCGTTAGCTGTTTTTATTTCTAGCATGTTTTTTTTTCTAGTCATGATCTCCTCCTAACCTGATGATTGTCTTACCAATGCCACTTTAAGCTGCTTGATTTTATGTGCCCTGGATTGCTTTTGTTAGCTTTTTTTATTAGCATGGTTTTTTTCCTAGCTTGGTTTCTTTTATTTATCTTTTTATTGGAATGATATTTTTAATTCTTTTTACTGTGTTTGGTTTTGTTTTATTGTTGTGAGCCACCTCCAGCAGATCCGGAGAGGTGGCATACACATTTTAAATACCGAATAATTAAATGTGCCAGTCCTGGTAGGCCAAAAGGATTGCCAGCCTTCAGGTGGGGCCTGGAGATCTCTCGGAACGACAACTGTTCTCCAGACTACAGAGATCAGTTCCCCTGGAGAGGGTGGCCTCTATGGCATTATAGCCTGTTGAGGTCCCTCCCCTCCACAAACCCCACCCTCCATAAGGCTCCACCCCTAAATCTCCACCAATTTACCAACCCAGAGTTGGCAACACTATAGGTGGAAGGTCAAATGAGAAGTAGGGTTGCCAAGTCGACTTACCTGGAAAGCGGGGGGATTCTGGGCTCCGTCAGGAGTCTTCCTGCGCACGTGCAAAGTGCACGGGTGCCACAATGACATCACCAGAAGTGATGTCATTGCATCGCCCATGTTGGGGGCGTGGCACCATGACTTGAGGGAAAACCATAGAGTTTTCCCTCGATTCACAGAGTGTCCCCCCCACAACATGGCCAGCATGATGGTGTCACCTCCGGGTGACATCATCACACTGGGGATGCCCTCCGGCAGGGGGTAGAGTTCCCCCCGGGGCCCAATCCACCGCCGCAGGGTAACAGGCCTCCTGGGCGGGAATTTACCCGCACCCAGCGGGGGCTTGGCAAGTCTAATGAGAAGTGACAGAAGTAAATCCAACCTCAGGTTCTGTTGAGTAAGTGTGGGTGGGTGGAGGTTGGAAGTGCACCATAGTCAGGGGGAGGGGAGCAGAATCCCTAGTTTTCTATACTTTTTGACTTCAAATGGTTGCAACTCAAATTTGCCCCCCCCCCAAGAAATTACAGGACAATGAAGATGCCGGGAGATATGCTACTAGGATTGCCAGAAGGTACAGTTTGACTCCTGTCTGCAGCACAAACAGCTCCCGAAAGGCTTCATGGAAGAAGAATTTCAATTCATATGAGTTTAATCAGCCTTCTGTAGGTCAATTTACACATTCATATGCTAGGATTAAGTTGCTATCCTGTGCCTGCTCACTTGAGAGAAATATTCAGTGGGACTGACCATCTTCGAGTAAACAAGCAGAGGACCACACTGTTAATGCCACATTTGTGTATATATATTTTTCGTTATTCAGATTCATGCAAACCACCAAAACAGATTGTCCTTTTTATGATTAGAACTGTAAAAGGTATCCAGGGAGACATTCTTGCTATCCACTATCCATCTGTAGTAGAGGGATGCTATGAAATTTTGCAAATTAGCTGGCTGCTTTTTAAGATCATCATTTTGATTTTGCAATCAAATCTACGAGGTTTTTTGTTTTTGTCACACTTTCTGGTTTCGTGTGATGACTCATCTGTCAAATCTATGAGTTTTTCAGTTGCTGTGTGACAATAAACAATATTCCATGTGTATACATATGCTTCATATATACATATAACCATATATATGTATTAATATGTTGTGTGTCCACATCTATCTGTCTATAGATGACATACACTGAACATATAAATATTGTACAAATGGTGTTAAAAACACATCAAATAAATGAATGAATCAACAATACCAGCAGTGAAAGCGGATGGACTAAAACTGTTCAAAGCGACAAGAGGGGGGGGACACAGCAACCCAAAGGAATATTTTAATTTGTCACAGCTTTGGAGCTGACATCCTCCAGATGTCTGACAAAACTTAAGCCTATGTGTTTTTCCATCAGGGCTGCAAGTACTTTCTGTTCACATATCCTATATTATATTCTGTATTGTTTTTACCACCCTCAGCAAAGTCTGAAGCTTTCCTCGCGCCTAAGGGGTCTGCCTGCAACTTAAATGGCTTGTCTTTCAGTAGAGGAAAATTTCAAACTTAGCTGAGCAGTGAAGTGAAATCCAGGCCACAGATTCCCAAGTTTCTGAAGACACATTATGGCCCCGGTCAGACGTGCTGTAAAGCACGCGGGGCGGGGGGGAGAGCGACTATTTGCACCGTCGCGGTCTGATGTGCCACTATGCGATCAGACGCGACGGCAGCTTCCCCGCAGCAAAGAGGACAACGGGGGAGGAAGCCGCGCGCCGGCGCAATCACACGACGGGAGGCTCCCATAGGCGGTCCGTGGCAAAGCGTTTGCCACTACATACAATGAGGTGGTTCTTTACCGCGCGGCTTCGGCGGCTTGTCACGGGTTCGCCACGGGAGTGCTACGCCTCCCAGATGTTCCCGTGTGATCGCGCCCAGATACTCCGCGGGACTCCCGTGCCTTCAGCGGGGCAAATGCTCCATGTGAGCAGGGCCTACAAAAGGCTATCACCTTTTTAAAGTGTTTGATCTTCTCACGGCTTTAATGAAACATGGGGAAAGTTATGTGCTATGGCAGATGCAGATATATATCACGTAACTGAGTTGTATCGTTGAGGGCGAGGGCTGCCAGCTCTGGGTTGGGATGTACCTGGAGGTTTTGGGGGTGGAGCCTGGGGAAGGCGGGGTTTGGGGAAGGGAGAGCCAGTTTGGTGTAGTGGTTAAGTGCGCGGACTCTAATCTGGGAGAACCGGGTTTGATTCCCCACTCCTCCACTTGCACCTGCTGATGGGACCTTGGGTCAGTCGCAAGCTCTGGCACAGCTGTCCTTGAAAAAGAGCAGTTTGTGTCAGAGCTCTCTCAGCCCCACCCGCCTCACAGGGTGTCTGTTCTGGGGAGGAGAAGGGAAAGGAGTTTGTAAGCCGCTCTGAGACTCCAAGTGAAGGGCGGGGTATAAATCCAATCTCCTCCTCCTCTTCTTCTTCTTCATCAGCAGGATGCCATGCCATAGAGTCCACCCTTCAAAGCAGCCATTTTCTTCAAGGGAACTGATCTCTATTGTCTAGAGAGCAGCTGTAGTAGCAGAAGATCTCCAGGCAACCTATTGAGGGCTGGCTGAACATCACGAGAATGAGATGTAACACTTGGTTAGTCCTGAAGTACTTAACACGAGATCCTAATTTTGGAACATGGTGGGCCCTAGTCAGAGTTGCCAGCCCTGGGTTGGGAAATACCTGGAGATTTTGGGGGTGGAGTCTGAGGAGGGCGGGGCCTGGGGAGGGGAGGGACTTCAGTGGGGTATTAATGCCGTAGAGTTCTCCTTCCAAAGCTGCCATTTTCTCCAGGTGAGCTGACCTCTGTCGCCCTGAGATCAGATGTAATCTCAGGAGATCTCCAGCTACCACCTGGAGATTGACAGCCCTAGCCCTAGTTGGGACCAATGCTCCCTCTAAGCCGTGGGGTCTTGTGAGCAAAAATTCTACTTTGTGAGCTACTGGCATTAAAGTTGTGAGGGAGCGATTTGACCGCTGCATAAATTAGTTTGCTCTGGAGCCCTCCTTCCTGAGCTGAGACAAAAAAATCTGTGAGCCAAAGGCTAAAATACTGTGAGCTAGCTCACACTGACTCAGCTTAGAGGGAACGCTGGCTTGGTACACATACGGGCAATGTTTATAGTATACCTGGGTCTTATTGCAGCCGTCACATTCTGACCAAGGACCATACGGATTCCAGTTGCAATGGATTGCGGCAGGTCTGTCGGATTTTTTAAGGGGAAAAGAAACATTGTCAAGGACTGCAATGCAAAGGTCGGAAGACCAGGGAAATGAATATGGGAACAATGAAGTATAATGGGAGTCTTGCAGCAGACTTGTAGTAGTATTGACTTACAGTCTGTTTTGAAAACTACATTACACCTCCCTGCTAGGATTGCCAGTCTCCAGGTGGCAGCTGGAGATCTCCTGGAACTACAACTGGTCTGCAGGTTACAGAGATCCAGGGCTATTTTTGGGCAGGAACGCACAGGAACGGAGTTCCAGCTGGCTTCTGAGTTGGCCACACCCAGCAGGAACTCATTAGCATAACAGGCCACACCCAACAGCAGAAACTCATTAGGATTGGCTACATTAGGGGTGTGTGGCTGAACATGCAAAGGAGTTCCTGCTACAAAAAAAGCCCTGGGTTTTGACCACAAACAAGGTAAACAGAATAAGAAGCAAAAGGTGGGTGTGGCTGGATGACCACACTTCTGGTAACATGGGGGTGCGGCCTAATATACTAATGAGTGGTGCTGTCAGGGGTGTGGCCCAATATGCTAATGAGTTTCTGCTATTGGGTGTGGCCTATTATGCTAATGAGTTCCTGCTGGGCTTTTTCTACAAAAAAAGCCCTGCAGAGATCAGTGCCCCGGAGAAAATGGCTCCTTTGGAAGACAGACTCTGTGGCATTATACCCTACTGAGGCCTCTCCCTTCCCCAAACCCCACCCTCCCCAGGCATCACCCGCCAAATCTCCAGGAATTTTCCAACCCAGAGCTGGCAGCCCTGTCTCCCTCCCTTTTAGACTTGCTAATTCCAGGTTGGTAAATCCCTGGCGATTTGAGGGTGGAGCCTGGGGAGGCCACATTTAAGGGAAGAGATGGACCTCAGTGGGGTACAATCTCATACAGTCCAACTTCCAGAGAAGCGGTTTTCTCCAGGGAAAACGATCTCCGTAGTCTGGTGAGTCGCTGTAATTCTCAAAGTTCCCTCCAGGCCTTACCTGGAGGTTGACAACCCTACTCCCTCTCAGCCTTGAGCAGTCCGGTACATAACTGACAAGGCAGAACAATTCACTGACTTGACTCCTGATTAGGGTAGCCTATTCTAAACCAATTGTAACCTACAGTACTTCAATACTAACATCGTATGACATTTATTTTTTGGGGGGAAGCCCCATGGATTTAGCTGAGGCCTACTTCTGTGTAAACACGGGTAGCTGGAAAGTTGGGTACTTCCTTGTCAACAGCAATAGTTAGCCTGCCAGCCCCTCTTTCC